>NW_015625577.1:203961-220831 GCF_001515625.1 Sinocyclocheilus rhinocerous
GACCATGTTTTTGAGATACTGTTATTTTTTTATATATATATTTTAAATTCATTTACATTTTTTGTATTTTCTGTTATCATTTTAATTTTAAAGCTTTAGTAGTTTTTTTGTTGTTTTTGTCATTTTTATTTGTTTTATTAAGATGTCTATATAGTTTTTATTCATTTTTATTTCCGTTTTAATTTTAGTGCTGCTTTTGCAACTAGCTGAAATCAAATTATTTATATTTATTTCAGTTAACGTTAAGAGTTTCAGTGAAAGGTTTTAGTTCATTTTAATAACAGTGATAACAACAATGTTCAAACTTATTTTCACCAGGCCAGGCAGGTTCATGTTTGCGTATGTTCAGCACCATGCCATTCTCCTGCTGCAATATGGACACCTGTGATTATGCCAGTCGCAATGACAAATCCTATTGGCTGTCTACAACTGCCTCAATTCCCATGAATTCCATTCTGAGGGGGATGGAAATTCGGCAACACATCAGCAGATGTGTGGTGTGTGAGGCGTCATCGCCAACCATTACATTACACAGTCAAAACGGGACTCGACCAAGGTGTCCATCCAATTGGAGCAGACTCTGGTTTGGATATTCATTCCTTATGGTAAGGAAAGCGAAGTATGACTATGTTCCAAACCCCAGTAAGCTGCCTATCAGAATTTTTTTTAGATGTTTTAGATTTAGATGTTTCCTACTGCGAAAGCCTTAAATTACCTAATTTTGGTAAAGGAAATGTCACACATATAATATATTTTAAAAAAAGAAAATATTTTGTATTACCAAATAAAATATATATTTATATACTTAGACATATACTTAGACATTTAGTTAAACATGAACCATTTCAGTATGACCAGTATGATATTATGTTACCAACATGCTAGTATCATTTTCAGTCAGAATAATCTATAAGTATTAGTCTATGTATGCTGCCTTTCAGAAGATTTTTTTAAAGAAATCAATACTTTGATTAAAATGTTAAATATATTAATATTTTCAACAGAGCTATGATATAATATCTAGTGTTATTTTAGTATCACTGAAATACTATTGTTGTTTTAATATTTTGAATTAATTTGTATTCATTTTCATAACTTTAGTTAACATTTTAGTCATTTTGTTTGTTTTGTCATTTTTATTATTATTTAAAAAAATATGTCTGTATAGTTTTTATTGATTTATTTCAGTTTTTAATTTAATTTATTTTAGTGCATTAAGTTAAATTAAATAAAAAATGAGACATGTTTATTTGGCTAACTTTTAACTAGTGAAATCAACTAGTGGACATTTTATATTTAATTTTATTTTAGTTCATGTCTATTTCAAGAAATGAAAAAGTTTTTTTGAGATTCATTTTGAGACTTTTTGAATATTTTGAATTCAATACAGAATTTTATTTTGTATTTCTCATTTAATTTCAAAATATTTTTACAAGAAATTAATACTTTGATTAAGATGCATTAAATTGGTTCATCATTTTACAGACGTTTTCTACTTCTAATAAATGTTGTTCTTTTGAACTTTTTAATCAAATAATAATCCTGAAATCTGAATACTGAATTCAGCTTTGCATCACAGAAATAAATTACATCTGTTAATATATTAAAATAGAAAACAGTTATTTTAAATTGTAAAAATAGTTCACAATATTGCAGTTTTTACTGTATTTTTGATCAAAAAAATGCAGCCTTGGTGAGCAAAAGGGACTTCTCTTTACATTTTGAACAAATCACATGATGCATCTTCATTTCTTTGTTCCAGCATACAGGATCAGGGGACGAGGGAGGTGGACAGTCTCTGACATCGACAGGAAGCTGTTTGCAGGACTTCCGCAGTCAGCCGTTCGTGGAGTGCCAAGGTTCGTATGGCACGTGCCAGTATTCCCCCACCTTCTTCAGTTTCTGGCTGACCAGAGCGAGCGTGGAGCAATTTGACTCGGTTCCCGACAGAACTGTGCTCAACGGACAGAACCAGCGCGACAGCATCAGCTTATGCAGCGTCTGCATGAAGAACAACTGACACAAGTCTCTCGTGTTTTCCAAAAAAAAAACTGCACTGAGAATGCACATCAATAGGTCACCGCAGTGGAAGTGATTGAGATGCTTTTGGTCACTTTTTTTGGAGAAGATAAAAAGGACATAATTTGTGACCATTTTTGTTGAACTGCAGGCTGTGAACTTTTTACTTCACTGGATTCGTTCCCACATAGCTCAGTCTAACATGACTTCCTTTATGACTTCTCGTTTGTATTACATTTTGGTGCTAGCAAAAACCCAAGACCATTTGCACAAATACCTATATACCAATGTTCATTTTCTCCTTAGTGTCAGCAAGTATTATGTTTGCACACATCAAAACATTATCAACGCAATATTATATTGGTATTACAATTATTAGTATGCCATTTTTAACCAAAACATATCATGAATACTAAACCTTAAGAACAAAACTCTCATAATCCAGTAAAATCAAATAGGAATGTCTGGTAGCAGCAGATAGCTAAATTGCTATTGCTGTGGCAGGTAGGTACAGATTTTTTTCTGTATAGAAATCAACAAATGACTGTTTTTTTCCAAAGTTTTCTACACTTTGATTTTAAACCAAGCATTGTGCAGAATTAAGATCCAGTCACATTTATCGTTATTCGGTGATTTTTTGTGTGTGTGTGGGTGGAATCCAGTCATTTCAATAGAAATCCAAGCGATTTCACTTAAAGGTGAGATTTTACCATGCAGATTTCGCAACTGGTTCACACACTGTTAACAATAGACCTTTTTCCTGCGAAATAGTACCGCAGTTTTGCTAATGTGACAACATCTTTACTGTTTATTGCTCTTTAACTGAATTAAGGAACTAGAGGAAACCAAGACAATATTTTTTAGCTGTTAATTTGCAAAATGATTAGGAAGATTTAGTCATTTGAGAGACGCATATCAGGTGACATTCAAGTCATGTTATCAATATGCCCCTTATGAAAATGAACCGTGGTTTTACTACCAAAAAAAAAAAAAGCATGGTTATATTGTAGTTAAACCACTCTGATGACGCAGGACGAAAACGTTTTTGCAAGACGCGAAATACGTAGAGCCATGTAAGTTTCGTGACATATTCAATGTGAAATGTCCACTGAGTGGCGCTAAAAGATTGTTCCGTTTTTTTCCCAGGAACAGATGAACGTACATATGGTACGTTTTATATGACGTTGGTTTTGTACGTGTCACCACAGTTCTGACTTGAAATGTCTGTTGAGTGGCGCTGTGACGTTTTAAAATAACGTACCATCTACACAACACCTAACCTTACCACTACACCTAACTTAACCTACCTGATAGTATGAACAAAAGCGAATGTGTCATAAAAACGCAATCTCAAGCATGCCGTTTTAGCTTGTTTTTCGATATGTCATCTATGAGCTCTTTCATCGTGAGTCATGTTTTTCACAGGATTTGTGACCGAGCAAGCTTGTAACGTCCGGAAATCACAACATACAGTATGGAGCTGTAATCATAACTGTGTACGAAAACGATTACAAGTGCTCGCTGTTTTACCTCCACTTGTGTTCATTTCTGTTGGAAACTGCAGTGATGTGTACTTATTGGTACGTATTTCGCGTCTTGCGAAAAAGTTCCCACAGGTACGTTTTCGTCATGAGATCAGGTAGCTAACAATAAATTAACCATGGTTTTAATAGATCACCTTTGGCGCGGTAATGCGAATCGGAGTTCATGATCCGATTCGTGAACAGATAATTCTTTTGAGTCAATCTTTTAAATGAATCATTTATTTTGTTTAAAGGGGTCATATGATGCGATTTCAAGTTTTCCTTTCTCTTTGGAGTGTTACAAGCTGATTGTGCATAGATAAGATCCCTGACTCAAGCATGCCGTTTTAGCTTGTTTTTCGATATGTCATCTATGAGCTCTTTCATCGTGAGTCATGTTTTTCACAGGATTTGTGACCGAGCAAGCTTGTAACGTCCGGAAATCACAACATACAGTATGGAGCTGTAATCATAACTGTGTACGAAAACGATTACAAGTGCTCGCTGTTTTACCTCCACTTGTGTTCATTTCTGTTGGAAACTGCAGTGATGTGTACTTATTGGTACGTATTTCGCGTCTTGCGAAAAAGTTCCCACAGGTACGTTTTCGTCATGAGATCAGGTAGCTAACAATAAATTAACCATGGTTTTGCTACACTAACCATAGTTTAACCATGGTATTTGTAGTTAAACTGTGGTTATACAAATGGAAAAAACATGGTTACTATAATAAAACCACAGTTAATTTACTTGAGGGGAATATTAGCCTTGCTAATGCTATGCTCTGCCGGTTGAACTACAACAACTAGCTCGCTAGCCGTTTTTAGTCAACAAGCTGAGGGAACTAAAATTTCATTTGTCTGAAGATTCTACAACTTGAGCCAACAAACATTTTATTGTTGTCTTGGGTTACAAGAGGATGTGCATGTCCATGTGGCAAAAGCTAGCATTAGCAGGTCAATATGGCTAAGGTAGGAGGATATAAGACTTCAGTCAGTAGTTAAATGTTAAAACACCCCCTTATTTCATTGTTTTCTATACATACAGTTTCTAATAGACCTTTCTGGCCACAAGGCACATCTTTAAAGTACTGTTTAATATTTAAAAAAAAGTAATTTCCGTGTCTTCTGGTGTAAGTTATGTGAAAGGACCGTTGCCATTCAGCTTCCCATTTCATTATTGGACACTTGAAAGTCTTTCCTGCTTAGCTTTTTATATATATTTTCCCACTAACACAAGCCATTAAATGAAACTAACACCTTCGGTATTTTACAGTCCACATAAGGGGTCCTACGCAGTTTTTGTTTTGAACGATATATTCTTCTGTATGTACATATGATTGCACTGTTGACAGAACAGCTTTGCTTTATATTTTTACTAAATGTCAAGAGTATTTATTTAGCTAGAGATATTTTGGTGCTATTTTGGATGGAAATGAAAAACTTAACAGTGAATGAAAAATGTGTTCCCTTTTAAAAGAAGTGATTATTATTTTTGTCAGATTTTTGGTTAGAAATGCAATCCGCTGTGTTTGTTTGGGGACATTTTGATGTCTTGAGTACTGTACTGTTACACCTGAGCATGGACGTACACAACACAAATTGTTAAAACTCTTTCCCGAGAAGTTTGATCTTGTTCAGTGTCACATGCATTTTTACATTTAACAATCAGGTTCAACTCTTACTGTGTATTAAATGTCTAATAAATTGTGATATTTGTATAACATGCAATAATACCTTGGTAAAAAAGAATATATAAACTCACCGAACTGAGACATCTAACAAAGTTTCACATCATTTATTGTTTTTACACTTCTTTTATACACTATTTTTGAGTTTTAGGAGACACTCTGTACTAAGCACACTCACTATTGGTGCATTCTTCCCATTAATAAAACCCATATATTCATTTTTTTTTTTTAAACATAACTCCATATAATTCAAACTAACTCTTTTGACAAAGAGAACATCAGCATTCCAAATAATAAAAAAACACTTTTTGTGGACTTTATAAAAATATATAATAAATACACTACCGTTAAAAAGTAAGTGGTACGATTTTTTTAAAATTTTTTTTGCTGAAATCACTTTTCTTTTTTTTTTGTGGAACTGATTTCTTTTAGGATTCTTGGATAAATAAAAAGTCTCTTTCCCGAGAAGTTTGATCTTGTTCAGTGTCACATGCATTTTTACATTTAACAATCAGGTTCAACTCTTACTGTGTATTAAATGTCTAATAAATTGTGATATTTGTATAACATGCAATAATACCTTGGTAAAAAAGAATATATAAACTCACCGAACTGAGACATCTAACAAAGTTTCACATCATTTATTGTTTTTACACTTCTTTTATACACTATTTTTGAGTTTCAGGAGACACTCTGTACTAAGCACACTCACTATTGGTGCATTCTTCCCATTAATAAAACCCATATATTCATTTTTTTTAAAAACATAACTCCATATAATTCAAACTAACTCTTTTGACAAAGAGAACATCAGCATTCCAAATAATAAAAAAACACTTTTTGTGGACTTTATAAAAATATATAATAAATACACTACCGTTAAAAAGTTTGGGGTAAGATTTTTTTTTATTTTTTTTGCTGAAATCACTTTTCTTTTTTTTGTGGAACTGATTTCTTTTAGGATTCTTGGATAAATAAAAAGTAAAAAATACCAGCATATTTGGAATAGAAATATTTTGTAGCATTGTAAGTATCTGTACTGTCAATTTTGCTCAATTTAATGCATTCTTGCTAAATAAAAGTATTAATTTCTTTAAAAATTGAATTGTAGTGTATTGTATATGTTATGCATCTAAATACAGTAAGTCTCTCTTACACAGTGTATAATACATATAAATATTACATGTATGTGAATAATGCATGTAAACTGAATATAATTATATATTTGTAATTATTAATCTGAATTAGTACAAATTTTACTTTTACTACATATTTTATAATTTACCATATAAACAGAGGAACCAATCTTGTCTTGGAACTAATGTAAAACCAGCTACAACATACCAGAATAAGAATGATTTGTTTATTTACAAAAATATACTTTCTTAAGAAACAAAGTATAAGTTACTTAGGAAGAAATGTTTGGAAATAAGTGCTATAAGCTTGAGAGATTTTACATACATTTAGTAAGACTTAATGGCACACTGACAAAATCATCTTACTGTACATTTAACATACTGCAAAAGGCACTCTCATCCACAACCATGTCATGAATGTTCACTTCATTAATGTTCAACTTTTAACGTTCATACAAAGAGATCAGCATTTAGAGCCAAAACAAATGTAAATACAAACTTTTTGCAATAAGAGATACAGGGAACGGCCTTTGAAACCTCCCACTGATGACATCATAAAAGCTATTCAATGACACAACCAGTCAGCAGTGGAGGAATCTTCTCCGCTAGCTCTGAACGGTTGTTAGTGTTGTCCTTAATGTAAACAATCTAGTAGTATTATCATTATGTCACGTTCTCCAATTGTTCAGCTGTTAAACCTCTGAAGCCGTCGCCAGCGGATCTCTTCAGGAGTTGGGTTTGAGTGGGCATAAGAGCCACGTGATGATCTAGCCTGCGTAAAACCACCTACAAAACCAAATAACAATGTTACACATTGTAACTGCTAGTACAATAAAGAATTAAAGGATAGTTCACCTAAGATTTACTCACTCTCAGGCCAGCAAAGATGTAGATCAGTTTCTTTCTTTATCGGAACAGATTTGGAGAAATTTAGCATTACATCACTTGCTCACCAATGGATCCTCTGCAGTGAATGGGTGCCGTCAGAATGAGAGTCCAAACGGCTGATAAAAACATCACAATAATCCACAAGTAACCCACATGACTCCAGTCCATCAATTAACATCTTGTGAAGCGAAAAGCTGTGTGTTTGTAAGAAAGTCGTGTGGATTACTTGTGAATTATCATGATGTTTTTATCAGCTGTTTGGACTCTCATTCTGACGGCACCCATTCACTGATGTGTTCCCTTTTAAAAGAAGTGATTATTATTTTTGTCAGATTTTTGGTTAGAAATGCAATCCGCTGTGTTTGTTTGGGGACATTTTGATGTCTTGAGTACTGTACTGTTACACCTGAGCATGGACGTACACAACACAAATTGTTAAAACTCTTTCCCGAGAAGTTTGATCTTGTTCAGTGTCACATGCATTTTTACATTTAACAATCAGGTTCAACTCTTACTGTGTATTAAATGTCTAATAAATTGTGATATTTGTATAACATGCAATAATACCTTGGTAAAAAAGAATATATAAACTCACCGAACTGAGACATCTAACAAAGTTTCACATCATTTATTGTTTTTACACTTCTTTTATACACTATTTTTGAGTTTTAGGAGACACTCTGTACTAAGCACACTCACTATTGGTGCATTCTTCCCATTAATAAAACCCATATATTCATTTTTTTTAAAAACATAACTCCATATAATTCAAACTAACTCTTTTGACAAAGAGAACATCAGCATTCCAAATAATAAAAAAACACTTTTTGTGGACTTTATAAAAAATATATAATAAATACACTACCGTTAAAAAGTTTGGGGTACGATTTTTTTAAAATTTTTTTTGCTGAAATCACTTTTCTTTTTTTTTTGTGGAACTGATTTCTTTTAGGATTCTTGGATAAATAAAAAGTTAAAAATACCAGCATATTTGGAATAGAAATATTTTGTAGCATTGTAAGTATCTGTACTGTCAATTTTGCTCAATTTAATGCATTCTTGCTAAATAAAAGTATTAATTTCTTTAAAAATTGAATTGTAGTGTATTGTATATGTTATGCATCTAAATACAGTAAGTCTCTCTTACACAGTGTATAATACATATAAATATTACATGTATGTGAATAATGCATGTAAACTGAATATAATTATATATTTGTAATTATTAATCTGAATTAGTACAAATTTTACTTTTACTACATATTTTATAATTTACCATATAAACAGAGGAACCAATCTTGTCTTGGAACTAATGTAAAACCAGCTACAACATACCAGAATAAGAATGATTTGTTTATTTACAAAAATATACTTTCTTAAGAAACAAAGTATAAGTTACTTAGGAAGAAATGTTTGGAAATAAGTGCTATAAGCTTGAGAGATTTTACATACATTTAGTAAGACTTAATGGCACACTGACAAAATCATCTTACTGTACATTTAACATACTGCAAAAGGCACTCTCATCCACAACCATGTCATGAATGTTCACTTCATTAATGTTCAACTTTTAACGTTCATACAAAGAGATCAGCATTTAGAGCCAAAACAAATGTAAATACAAACTTTTTGCAATAAGAAATACAGGGAACGGCCTTTGAAACCTCCCACTGATGACATCATAAAAGCTATTCAATGACACAACCAGTCAGCAGTGGAGGAATCTTCTCCGCTAGCTCTGAACGGTTGTTAGTGTTGTCCTTAATGTAAACAATCTAGTAGTATTATCATTATGTCACGTTCTCCAATTGTTCAGCTGTTAAACCTCTGAAGCCGTCGCCAGCGGATCTCTTCAGGAGTTGGGTTTGAGTGGGCAT
Organism: Sinocyclocheilus rhinocerous; assembly: GCF_001515625.1. Taxonomy (NCBI): domain Eukaryota; kingdom Metazoa; phylum Chordata; class Actinopteri; order Cypriniformes; family Cyprinidae; genus Sinocyclocheilus; species Sinocyclocheilus rhinocerous. The sequence continues at coordinate 213,095 of NW_015625577.1, forward strand.
AAGAGCCACGTGATGATCTAGCCTGCGTAAAACCACCTACAAAACCAAATAACAATGTTACACATTGTAACTGCTAGTACAATAAAGAATTAAAGGATAGTTCACCTAAGATTTACTCACTCTCAGGCCAGCAAAGATGTAGATCAGTTTCTTTCTTTATCGGAACAGATTTGGAGAAATTTAGCATTACATCACTTGCTCACCAATGAGTGAGCAAGTGATGTAATGCTAATATAATAATGCTTTCTCCAAATCTGTTCCCATGAAGAAACAAACTCATCTACATCCTTGATAGCCTGAGGATGAATACATAGTTTTGGGTGAACTATTTCTTTAATCAGTCTGCTTCTGCAGCTTTAGTGTTAGCAAAAACACATGGGAATAAATTAGTTGTGTTGGAATGTGGTCAGCAACTTCTTTTCTAATAATCTGTATGTCAAGGAATGTTGTTCATATTTTATGTACAAATATTTGTTGCCGTTTTGTTCTAGATATACAGGTGCATCTAAAAAAATTTGAATATCGTGAAAAAGTTTTTTTCCAATCATTTCAAAAAGTGAAACTTATATATTCTAGATTCATTACATGTAAAGTAAAACATTTCAAAAATTTTTTTTGTTTTAATTTTAATGATTAGAGCTTACAGCTCATGAAAGTCAAAAATCCAGTATCTCAAAATACTAGAATATTGTATATTCTAGTATTTCTATAGAATACTAGCATGGAAGCGATCAGCCTGTGGCACTGCTGAGGCACTATTGAAGCACAGGTTTCTTTAATAGCGGCCTTCAGCTCGTCTGTATTGTTAGATCGACTGTTTCTCATCTTTCTCTTGAAAATATACCATAGATTCCATATTTTCTGTGACTTACCCTCTTTGTGGAGGGTGTCAATGATCGTCTTCTGGAGCACTGCCAAGTAAGCAGTCTTCCCCATTATTGTGGTTTCAAAGAACAAGAGATAGCCGGAATTTTTTGTTCTGTAGGGATTGTCATTTAATGAAACTCAAATGTAAATATTCTAATATTTTGAGATACTGGCTTTTTTACTTTCATGAGCTGTAAGCTCTAATCATCAAAATTAAAACAAAAAAAAAACTTTTGAAATATTTTACTTTACATCATGTAACGAATCTAGAATATATGAAAGTTTCACTTTTTGAAATAAGTTACAAAAAAATATATATATATTTTTTACGATTTTTTTTAGATGCACCTGTATAACAAAATAAAACAAAAATAGAATACTTTTCTTTACCAAATGGTTTATGACAAAGCATTTTTAAAAGTATCAACTGGTCCTTTTGACCACCTGACCTCTGTCATTCAGGCTGGCCCTGACAGCTGTCTCATACTGCTCATCTTCTGACAGACCTGCTGTATAGGGATGCTGGGGCGGTGCAGAGGGTGTGCGTGTGTCATACTGCTGCCTGTAGGGGGCGCCAGAGTTTGGTGGATACGGCGCGCCATATCCACTGTATCCTGTAAACACAGACATACAAATAATGGATCCTGAGGATGTCAACAGAGCGATGCTACAATGGTCTAGTTAACAATCCCTAAATCATTTCATCTTTATTGGTTCTCAAAATCAGAGCCATTTCTAGGATGGTAGTGATTCAAATCAGATTGCAGTCTTTATAACTAAATCAGTATTTCCCTATAAAACCAAAAGAGCTTTTACCTGATGGATTGTAGTATGTTTGTTGCCCTCCATATTGCCCATTAGATGTCACAAAGCCTGAAATGACACAGTCATGGCTGTTTATGTGGCTTGATACATTAATTGCTGAATTAAAAGTTTGTGGTTGGTAAACATTTTTATGTTTTTGAAAATCTCTTATGTTCCTATTTTAATTTGATAAAGTAATTTATTCCTGTGATGCAAAGCTGAATTTTCAGCATAATTACTCCAGTCTTCAGTGTCACATGATCCTTCAGAAATTATTTTAAAATGCTGATTTGCTGCTTTAGAAACATTTCTTATTACTATCAATGTTGAAAACAGTTTTTGTGAACACTGTGACTCTGAAAGTTCAAAAGAACATTTATTTCAAATAAAAATATTTTGTAACATAAATATCGTTACTGTTACTTTTGATCAATTTAATGCATCCATGCTGAATAAAAGCATTAATTTCCTTAAAAAAATATGCTGAACTGAAACTATTGAATGGTAGTGTATACACATATTAACAGTGAAGATGTCAAACACACTTAAAAAAAAAAATACTGAAAATGTTGTTACCTGCACAGGTTTTCATCAGGCTCTTTAGTGGTCCAGTTGTGTAGAGCAGACCGACCAGGATCCCAGCCAGGTGTCCGACAAATGACGTCCTGCAAAGACATGTGTGTGAATGTGTGCTAATACAAGCTGTGATTCAGATACAAATCAAAACATGTTTATAAAAAAAACCCTTTACTCTAGCATCTTTGAAACGTGTTTCACGCCTACCCAGGGTTCATGATATGGATGAGGACCAACTCTACCCAGCAGGCGTAGCGATTGGCTACAGGCAGCCCCATGATGTATGTGGCCCCTCCTGGATGATAATGATTATTCACCACCTTCAGCCCAAACAGAACACCTGAAACAAATCACAAACAGCTTATTTCTTAGTAGAAAAATATAACAATGACACATATGAATCAATTGATTTCTGTTGTCTACTCCTTTTTATTTTTTCCACCAACTGCATGTACTGTACAGTATTAATGTTTTAGTAAAAGATACATCTACACTACCGTTTAAAAGTAAGATTTTTTTTAAGAAATGTTTTTTTTATTGAGAAAGGATATATTAAATGGATCAAAAGTGACAGTAAAGACATTTATAATGTTACAAAAATGCCTATTTCAAATAAAAGCTGTTCTTTCATCAAAGAATCAACATTTTGATAATATCAAAGTAATCATGTGACACTGAAATGGCTGCTGAAAATTCAGCTTTGCTATCACAGGAATAAATGACATTTAAACATATAATAAAATAGAAAACATTTCATTCAAAGCATGTGCAATCCATCCTGATTTAACACACCTGAGAAGCCCACTGCACACTGTAAACTATATGAGGAGTCTTCTGTCATGTGTGTCAGTCCCGTCTCCAGGAGCAGGTAGACCAATCCGGTGAGCAGAGAGAAGACAGAGAGCAGGTACGCAAACCAGGCGCCTCCCAGTTTCCTTTCCAGTTTGATGCCCTTCCAAAGGAGCGAGGCCATGTTGAAGTACAAGTGCATGTCGTCAGCATGGTGAAACGGCGACAGCAGCAGACGACTCCAGTCTCTGTACCAGTACGCCTCTCGAACACTCAAACACGTCTGCAATACCAAAAAAAAAAACGTTAAGTACTGTCTACAACTTGCCTTTATTGTAACATGTGCAACTTATCACTTTTTCAATATATTTTCTAATAAAATATTGCAAAACACAGTTTAATGGTAGGCAAATTTTCTTCATTGACTCACTACTGGCAGATGTGACCCCTTTTTAGTGTTGAAGTTATAATAACATGTACCTGTAGGAGGGGTTTGACCGGAAACAGGAACAAATAGACGTTCAGGCCGAGTGTTGCAAGAGTGACAGGTGGGATGTTGTCGATTCCCAGCTGGAAAACCTGAGAGGCCAGCAGGAGCAGGCCGAGATTGGATCCCCTCTGTCTGTTACGCATCTGAAACACATATAGCGGATTATTAGCATCTAAAATACACAACCACATCCTCAAACACAGAGAACCAGTGTTTTATCTGTATAAAAATGTGTTTATATTTCTTGACAGACCGCTGCTTACTCGTAAATATTTTAGAATCAGTTAATAATTATTTCAGTTTCAGTTCATACACACCTGTCTACAGAGCATGTAAAATCATTAAGCATGATTATTTGGCATCTGGCTAGCCAATTGCAGGTAGTATTGGGGGAGGGGCATTTCCATTCTTGAGAGCACCTGATTGGACTAAAACTGTAGTGCAGGATGAGTCATTAAAATTTTTTGTCTATTTCCAATTGAATTTTAAAAGTGTAGGCTATACTGTATTTGCAATTTGTCGACAAATATACTGGCATATAGTTAGCATCAAAGCTAACACACACAGACGTAATCCCTTCTTTTTTTATTCATACGATAATTAAATGTAGTTGTGTATTTCGTGTAAATTCATAACTGTCAAAATTGGGTATTATATCATAACAAGAATTGTTTTGTTTCATTTGGTAATAAAACTATCATGCATGGATGGTGGTACTCACACAAGAACCTTTAAAGGGGTCATATGATGCTTTTTTAAAGATCATTATTTTGTGTATTTGGTGTAACAGAATATGTTGACATGCTTTAATGTTCAAAAAACACATTATTTTTCAAATACTGTACATTATTGTAAATATTATCAAAACGAGAAATCTATCGCTTTCTTTAAATAAAGAATCTATTATCCGTACTAAACTGTCATGCATGCACTCTATATGCCATAAAAGCTCTATTATTACTTTGAAGTATAAATGTACTAGACTACATAACCAATTACTGTGTAGGATCAAATCACTTACCATAATATCTGAGTGAAAGCTCCTGTTTGGAAGGCTTGAGGTTCCTACGCTTGGTTTGGATGTTGTGTTGTGAGTAAAAGGAGCGTTCCCGAGTCCTAATATTAGCTATCAACAGTGGGACACGTCAGATTTTACTCGCATTTCACCATCTTTCGCTAGGTGGTAAACACGGAAGTGATGCAACGAGGGTTTCTGGTCGCGTGACTTCTTCTTCTTCTTTTGGAGTTTTATGGCGGTTGTCATACAAACGATAGGTGCCTGGTCGCGTGACCTCATCGCTCCTGACGTTTGTAGTTTTTTCTAGAAGTGAACCGTCTGAGCTGAAAGTTTTACTGGTTCATTCCACGAATACGGTACACGTTCGTGCCCTGTGACTAATGCATAAGAGACCAATCAAATCCTATGTTTTGTTGTGAAACCTATAAGATATGTTTGATAAACTATTATTTAACATAAAATTAACCTAGAATGTAGCGTATAGCTATTTTAACACATCAACGGCCTATTCCAAAGCTATGTATGGCAAGGAAAATGATCAAGATAATGTTTTAGCTTAGGCTACGTATAAAACAATAAACACTATTTTGTACTGTATTCACAGAAATTGACTATTACGTTTAATTTTCTGTTATTACAGCTGTACTCAAGCAGTAGGCTAATGAATACAGCAATTTATACAAGAAAGTCAATTACAAAAAAAATTAATAATTGCATGAACGAAATACAAGACACAAAGATAAACGTATCGTTAGCTGTTTTCATGCGATGAAACGTATTTTGCCTGCAGATGGCAGTATTGCTTAATGAATACAGAGAGGTACAGCAGTGGCAGACTTTCATTGTGCATTTGCAGTTTTCGAATACTTTCAGTTAGATGTGAAAATGTCTTTACAGTGCAAATAAACTGATTTTATTCTTTATTAACAAAGTGACTGCGCTTCATTTAAATTACTTTGTAAGTGAACATTTAGTTATATACAGTTCAGTATGAACTGAATTACAAATACTGACTACAATTTTCCTTTAACCCATACTCTTTGTACAAAATCAATTTTCAAAGATATTGTAATGTTATTGTCAGAGATATCATAGGGAATAAAACACAAGGAGTGTGTACAGTACTATTATTGGATTTTGGATTCTACTAAAGTTTGGAAACAATCTTAAAGGTTCTTAATTAAATCGAGGAAGAATCCTACTATGTAGGAAATGCCTATGTGCCTATATATGAATTTCCTATGTACATTTATTTATTTATTTATTTATTTGAAATTCGTTTTATTAATTAGATTATTTTTAATTATTCAAGGTAGAAATAAATCTTTAAGGTAACAATTGCATGTTACCACATTTTGCAGTGTAGAATTCGTTTCAAATGATTATTGATGTTAATGTTATATTTTCTTGTTTTCTATTGAAAATAGGCTACATTTTTCAGGGTGGACAATTCTGTGATCCGGACTTTTCATTACACTGCATGTTACACACATTATGTAACTATAATTAATCCCCATAGTAATAATAACAATAACAATGTGTACTTCAAAGCACCTCCGCAATTCAACTGCACCTGCAGTACATATTGTTCATTAGTCACTATATTTATCAATGTAAATAGACAGTAAGATGAACACTGTAAACTAAAGTATGACCGACTTTCTATTTTACAATTGTGTGTTTATAAATAACTGCAGCGTATAGTTACATAGTGTCTTTTCATCACCGCATCTAAATAAAACTTTATAGTGGTGTAGCTCGTGGATGAATCATTTGAATGAATCTTTTAAATAAACGAATCCCTCTCTTACTGGCTTCACGACGCATCCTGCAGAAAAGTTCACTGAAACAATCAGTAAAAATGAATCTTTTTAGTGAACTAATTCAAAAGATTCGAGTCACTGGGAAGAATCAAAAACCCCACCACTATGTTTGAATCACACGTCTCTCACAGCCCCCTGTGATGATTGACATTAGATCCCTCCAATCAAATGAGGACAGTTCCAAAAGGGGCGGGATTCTTAGTTGTATCGTAACAAGCTAGGCTGCAACCCCCCAGTCTCAACTCCTCCTTACAAACATACACGAGCGGTGCCTTGTTTTGGTCTGTTACGGCGTCGCAAAAAAGAAAACTCAGCGAGTTTTAGAGGAACTTATGCAGCAATTCAAACGGATTTGGTACGTTTCCGTTGTAAATAACGGTCAGATGCATACTTTGCGTCGGTGCTTTATGTAATTGCACTTTTGGGATTTTTGCAGACAGCGCTTTGATCTCCGGGGTAAATGGGGTCGTGCGCTGCTGACTGCGCTTGTTTTGATAATGCATTCGGATATCCGGACTGAAAAGGACACTGTTTTGTAATTTTTACTGTTTTGTGTTTTTTACATCATAAACTTGGTGCTTTCCGGTACTTGCAATATTTTTGAGGATGTCCGATGGATTATTTAAACTTAGTTGTAACAATGTAATGCTGCTGAAAAAAAATCCAAGTGTACTACTGTATCGATGAACTGTTATAATTGAAGCTCTTGAAGGAGCGCACAAAAGTGACCTGTTTAAGTGCTATTTTTCTATTTTTACTCAATGGAACCTTTTTTGTCTCAGCGCTCACATTTGGCGAAGAGTACATGCATAAGGCTTTGACTTTCGATCCTGCAGTTTTTCTATAATTTATTTTTTATACCATGGCAAGCCCCACCACGGAGCAAGGATGTTTTTCGGACGTGAAGAAGGTGGGTTATTTAAGGAAACCCAAAAGCATGCACAAAAGGTTTTTTGTACTGAGGGCGGCGAGCGCCTCCGGACCGTCCCGACTGGAGTACTATGAAAACGAGAAGAAGTGGAGACACAAGTCTGGAGCACCGAAACGGTCCATTCCGCTGGAGAGCTGCTTTAACATCAACAAAAGAGCGGATTCTAAAAACAAACATCTCGTCGCGCTTTATACCAAGGATGAGTACTTCGCCATCGCTGCTGACAGCGAGGTAGAGCAGGAGTCGTGGTATCAAGCCCTGGTTGATCTTCATAACAGAGGTAAGGTCCACGAAACTGCCGCGGGCCGCGGAGTTGGCGAGGATAAGTACGGCGAAGCCACGCCGGGACCTGCCTTCAAAGAGGTTTGGCAGGTTATTTTGAAAGCAAAGGGTCTGGGTCACGCAAAGAACTTGATTGGTGTTTACAGATTATGCCTCA
>NW_015625577.1:222200-286592 GCF_001515625.1 Sinocyclocheilus rhinocerous
AATTCTGTGATCCGGACAGTTAATTATCCGATTCTCCGCCAGCTGGAAAGAAAGAATTCCACTTTTCATTACGCTGCATGTTACACACATTTTATGTAACTATAATTAATCCCCATAGTAATAATAACAATAACAATGTGTACTTCAAAGCACCTCCGCAATGCAATTACACCTGAAGTATATGTTCGTTAGTCACTATATTTATCTATGTAAATAGACAATAACATATACTGTAAAGTATGACCGACTTTCTGTTTTACAATTGTGTGTTTATAAATAACTGCAGTGCATATATTACATAGCGTCTGTTCATCACTGCCTCTAAATAAAACTTTATAGTGGATGATTCATTTGAATGAATCTTTTAAGTAAACGAATCGTTCTCTTACTGGCTTCACGACGCATCCTGCAGAAAAGACCAAATATACAATCAGTGAAAATGAATCTTTTTAGTGAACTAATTCGAAAGATTCAAGTCACTGGGAAGAATCAAAAACCCCACCACTTCGTTTGAATCACATGTCTCTCACAGCCCCCTGTGATGATTGACAGTAGATCTCACCAATCAAACGAGGTCAGTTCCAAAAGGGGCGGGATTCTTAGTTGTATCGTAACAAGCTAGGCTGCAACCCCCCAGTCTCAACTCCTCCTTACAAACATACACGAGCGGTGCCTTGTTTTGGTCTGTTACGGCGTCGCAAAAAAGAAAACTCAGCGAGTTTTAGAGGAACTTATGCAGCAATTCAAACGGATTTGGTACGTTTCCGTTGTAAATAACGGTCAGATGCATACTTTGCGTCGGTGCTTTATGTAATTGCACTTTTGGGATTTTTGCAGACAGCGCTTTGATCTCCGGGGTAAATGGGGTCGTGCGCTGCTGACTGCGCTTGTTTTGATAATGCATTCGGATATCCGGACTGAAAAGGACACTGTTTTGTAATTTTTACTGTTTTGTGTTTTTTACATCATAAACTTGGTGCTTTCCGGTACTTGCAATATTTTTGAGGATGTCCGATGGATTATTTAAACTTAGTTGTAACAATGTAATGCTGCTGAAAAAAAATCCAAGTGTACTACTGTGTCGATGAACGGTTATAATTGAAGCTCTTGACGGAGCGCACAAAAGTGACTTGTTTAAGTGCTATTTTTCAATTTTTACTCAATGGAACCATTTTTATCTCCGCGCTCTTGTTTGAGGAAGAGTACATGCATAACGCTTTGACTTTCAATCCTGCGATTTTTCTATAGTTTATTTTTTTATACCATGGCAAGCCCGACCACGGAGCAAGGATGTTTTTCGGACGTGAAGAAGGTGGGTTATTTAAGGAAACCCAAAAGCATGCACAAAAGGTTTTTTGTACTGAGGGCGGCGAGCGCCTCCGGACCGTCCCGACTGGAGTACTATGAAAACGAGAAGAAGTGGAGACACAAGTCTGGAGCACCGAAACGGTCCATTCCGCTGGAGAGCTGCTTTAACATCAACAAAAGAGCGGATTCTAAAAACAAACATCTCGTCGCGCTTTATACCAAGGATGAGTACTTCGCCATCGCTGCTGACAGCGAGGTAGAGCAGGAGTCGTGGTATCAAGCCCTGGTTGATCTTCATAACAGAGGTAAGGTCCACGAAACTGCCGCGGGCCGCGGAGTTGGCGAGGATAAGTACGGCGAAGCCACGCCGGGACCTGCCTTCAAAGAGGTTTGGCAGGTTATTTTGAAAGCAAAGGGTCTGGGTCACGCAAAGAACTTGATTGGTGTTTACAGATTATGCCTCAGCAATAAAACTATCAGTTTTGTGAAACTCAATTCTGATGCAGCTGCTGTGGTCCTGCAGTTAATGAACATTAGGAGATGTGGTCACTCTGAAAATTTCTTTTTCATTGAAGTCGGGAGATCTGCTGTGACGGGGCCCGGGGAGTTTTGGATGCAAGTGGACGACTCCGTTGTGGCTCAGAACATGCATGAAACTATATTAGAAGCCATGAAAGCCATGAGTGAGGATTTCAGACCCCGCAGCAAAAGTCAGTCATCTTCTAACTGCTCAAACCCCATCTCAGTACCTGTCAGGAGGCATCATCACAACAATCCTCCCCCCAGTCAAGTTGGCTTAGGCCGGCGCTCTCGGGCAGAGAGTGTGACGGCCACTTCTCCTGTTAGACCTGGCAAACACAGCCATTCGTTCAGAGTGAGAGCGTCCAGCGATGGGGAGGGCACCATGTCCAGACCGGCATCCGTTGATGGTAGTCCAAGCAGTCCGAGCACAGCCCGACCTCAATCGCAGCGACACAGGGGTGGATCCTCCAGACTTCACCCGCCACTCAATCACAGCAGATCAATCCCCACGCCCACCTCACGGTGCTCCCCCTCAGCCATCAGCCCCGTCAGCCTGTCTTCCAGCAGCACCAGCGGCCACGGATCCACATCTGACTGCCTCTTTCCACGCCGCTCTAGTGCCTCCATATCTGGATCGCCCAGTGACGGCGGATTCATCTCCTCGGATGAATATGGATCCAGCCCCTGTGACTTTCGAAGCTCCTTCCGTAGCGTGACTCCAGACTCACTTGGCCACACGCCACCTGCCAGGGAGGAAGAGATAAACAACTACATCTGCATGGCCAAGCCTGGTTCACTTCCTGGTGCCGGGAGCCAATCGCGAAGCCAATCCAGGGGAACGCCATCGAGACTGGAGGAGCCCGAGCTGGAGAAATATTTCCGGAAGCGAACGCATTCTTCTGGTGCATCGCCGCCAACTCCGTGCCATCAAAAAACTCCCTCACAATCGTCCGCTACTTCGCTGGAGGAATATACTGTAATGATGCCCACATACCCAAGAAGCCGCTCTGCATCGTCATCATCGTCAACATACAGGCACTCCTTCATGCCAACACATTCATACCCAGAGGAAGGTATAGACACTTCACAAGCTAAAGACCACAGTAGACCAGATCACAAAGATGATGGCTACATGCCCATGCTGCCAGGAGTTGCGCCTATGACCCCAACGGCGAAAAGCGGTGACTACATGCCCATGAGTGCAAAAAGTGTGTCTGCACCACAGCAAATTATCAACCCCCGGCAACACTCGCATGTTGACTCCAATGGTTACATGATGATGTCACCAAGTGGCAGCTGCTCTCCAGATGGAACAACAAACTATGGCAAGATCTGGACTAATGGCGTCAACCCTAAGCTCTCTGTAGAGAGCATGGAAGGTAAAGTGTCATCTTGTGGAGACTACATAAACATGTCCTCGGCTAGTGGTTCAACGACCAGCACGCCTCCAGACTGCTTTTTCAACCTTGTAGAAGATCCTCCCAGGCCGATGTATGCTTACTTCTCTTTGCCCCGCTCCTTTAAGCACGCCAACAGGAAGCAGGACCAGAGCCCTCTTCGGATGTCTCTAGGCTCTAGTCGATTGGCATACGCCGACTCTTCCTCTTCTTCAGCGAGCAGCGACAGCTTGGGTGGTCAAGGCAACTCGCAGCAGTCTGCTGTCAAACCCAAAAGGTCAGAGGGCAACGGGAGGCTGACACGTCCAACACGTCTGTCACTGGACACTAGCAAAGCAAGTACTCTTCCACGAACACGTGAGAGTCCCTTCCCCACAGAGCCCAAAAGTCCTGGTGAGTATGTCAACATTGAATTCAACGACAAGGCGTTTTCGGCGAGCTTGGCGTCACTGTTCCCACCTGTGTTTTCCGGAAGTGATGCTGAGGCCCCATCAGACCTTTCATCATCTGAGTACATGAACATGCAGTTGGGGTCGAGGCCAGCCGGGCATTTGTCCCCAGAAATGCAGATTTCCACTTCCTGTTCAGACTATGCCAAAATTACTCCATCAAACTCTGTATCCTCCCCTCCACTTCCCTGTGAGAGCATATGTGACCGTGACTACATCAGCATGCAGTTATCATCCTGCACTAGCTTTCCAGATACTCAAATGATGCTGATGACTGAGGCCTTGCCGGATGCAGATAATGCCCCTCCTCGTTCTGTATCACCCAATCATGATGTGACGGCATTAAGCGGTGCTCCAGGAAGACCAGCTCTGATCGGCTCTTTGTCAGGTCTTAGTGCATTCACACGGGTAAACTCCACTACTGGGCAGAACCAAGGGGCTAAAGTAATCCGGGCTGACCCACAGGGTCGACGACGACACAGTTCAGAAACTTTTGCTTCCACTACAACCAGAGGGTCAGTTGACACGTCGACCACCTGTCAGTCAGGGGAAGTAAAGCGCCACAGCTCCGCCTCTTTCGAGAATGTGTGGTTAAGACCCGGTGAAGCGTCTGCTGCTTCGGCCGCTCCACCTGCATCTACATTAACCAACGGACGAAGGGAAAACACTTCAGGCCCAATTCCCACATTAACAAACCATGACCAGAACGGCCTGAATTACATCGATCTGGATCTGGTGCAGAATGGAGAGCAGCATGTTCCAGACTGGAATGCGTTCCAATCTCGGCCAGTGGAGCTGGGAGCTGTCGAAGGTATAAAAGAGCTCAGAGCCTACTCCAGTATAAACTTCCAGAAATCAGATGAGACCAGAGGGAATCTCACAAGCAGAGAAGGTAAGACCAAGTGTTTGTTTAAGAATGGTTATCAAAAGAGCACCTTGAATGCTGTGTTTTGAGTACTGGCATGTTTGAGCTATACATTTCTTAGTGTCTTTGTGTTATCATGCCTGTCTAGAACATTTAATAGGTAATATGCATATCATGTTATTATTTATAAAATCAGCCCCCATTTATCTGTGTAGTTTGAGTCTTTGGTGGAAATTCCCGTTCTGAAATCTTAGGAGAGAGCTAAGGGGGTTTAGATTCCCTCCCACTGATGACTGGGCCTCTTCAGGCTGATAAATGGACATATTTGTGAATGGAGGCAGAAAGGGTTAGCATGTCTACACTTGTTCTCAATGCGACAAAAGGAAAAAAACAGCACATATATGCATTTGTGAGTCACTAAGCAGCTTATAGGATGTCTTTTTCCTGAATGGAAGTTTACTTAGTGTGTGAGTCAACTCTTCAGAGTTGTCTTTGATATTAATCAAGCGCTGTGAGAAGTCTACAGAGCTGCCACTACTGTGCATTCTCCACTTCGCCCAAGGGTTTGTGTGTCATGCCTGGCTGACTCTGTATCATCGTTGTTTTAGTTTATTTACTTGCCCTTCAGCGAGTGAAGGGTTTTTCACCCTCTTGGCCTTCCTATACTTTTCTGTTTTTTTCCCCAGTGTGCAATGCTTTTTTGTGTGTATCCTAATGATTGCATATCAAGTTTTAGCAGAGCAGTGTGGGTTTCCCATGATGCATTTAAACTTCTTGCACAAGTGATGACAATGCTACTACTATTGATAGTATTTTTCCATTAGCTTGTGTTTACTATTAACCATCTGTTCAGGATAGATTCAGAGAATCATTTGTGTTCAGTCTAGGAGTATTAATGATTTGGTGATGAGTTTAATTGTTATTATTTTTGATGTAATCAGTTCCAGCACAAATGTGTTCAATATGGCATAAACCTAGGCGGATACTAAAGTGAAAATTTATTTATAGACATTTATTATTTAATTATTTTTTGTTTTAGCTCTTAATGATTTTATGGTTTCACTAAAAAGAAATGAGGATATTGTTGGGGATGGATGTTCACTCAAAAAAGAAAATTGTGTAATTTCCAATCCTGTATGATTTTTTCTTCTCATGTGGAAGACAAAAGGTATTTTGAAGAATGTTTAAACTGTTTTTGTTCATACCGTTTCAATGGGGTCTAATAACACTGAGACATCTTTAAGAATATCTTCTTTGTGTTGCGCGGAAGATAGAAAGTCATACAGGCTTGGAACGACATGAGGATAAGTAAGTGATGACAGAATTACCATTTCTGTCAGATTGTTTTTGCGCAACTGTTTAGTGAGTGTGCCCCAGTGTGTTCTAAGGAAGAAATTGTTTTGATGGGGTGAGAACCTGCACCCATATGCTTTCTTGACTTGGATTGGTTGCTTTGTGTGTGTGTGTGTGTGTGTGTGTGTTGAGTTTGGCTTGGCATATTTAGGGGGGTGAGAGCTAACACAGGGGCTTCAGTGTTGCGTAACCAATGTTTTTTTGACTCTGGGAAGCCCTGTGTGTGTGTGTGTGTGTGTGTGTGTGTGCGCGCGCTAGGGCTGTGCGATATTGAAAAAAAATGCGATACCTTGTTAAAAAATGCGATATGTGATACGATATTGCTTAAAGTGTGAAAAATCTATTTAAATTATATTTTAAAATATTTAAAAATGAAAATTATATAACCAATTTGTTTCACATTCTTTCTTGGAAAAGAAAGAATCACTACAACCTCTGAAAGTGACCAGCAGTGTTTTAACTGTAAAAAAAAATCCGTAAAATTTACGGTAATAAACCGGCAGCTGTGGTTGCCGGAATTCTACCATAAAAAATACGGTAGCAACGTTTTAGGTTTTACGGGTTTAACTTAAATTTACAGTTAAATACCGTAATTTCATTAACAGATATAATGTTAATATACCATCCTATTGAAGTACTGAAATCTGTTTTGTACCTTTGTAATACACTGATAACCACCAAATGCAGGTGGTGATGAGAAAGTCACACAATGAACCAAAGCCTATCACAAGCAGCTTTTAAATAATAACATATATAGAAGGTGCACAGTGTCATTCACACAAACACTAAACACCATCACGGTAACACACATGAAACTGAAATAATACAATAAACATTCATTTAACAACATTAATGTGTAACACACAACCCTAATATACAAAACTGATAAGAAAAAACTAAAAAGAAACATAAGTTATTTCAACAAAAAAACATCAAATTTGAAATGTAACGCAGGGAATTCTGGGAATGTCAATTTACGGTTAATCACTGTAAATTATACGGTCTTTTTCACTTCCAAATACGGTATACTACCGTAAAATTAATGTCCAATACATGTAATGTCCAATACAGTTTTTCACCGTATATAGTAGGGGAATTTACCGTTAACCATTTAACAGGTTTTTACTGTAGCATTTTTACAGTCTTTTACCGTTAAATCCACGGTCATTTTTTACAGTGTATGTAGGAGCAGTCCACATCCAGAGTGTAAGAGTTGGTGAATGTGTCCGCAGTTGAGTTGCGGATGTCCAAGAGTGCTTGACGGTCGTAGATTAAAAGCGTGTAGCAGTTTAAAGACAGAGCAGACAACCAGACAAGCAAACACGAGAGCAACAGACGGCATGCCGAATGCACAGGCGCCATCTTCCACATTTTACACTATGGGGTGTTTAACACCCCTGGTGTTGTTTTAATCCTTTAAGTGTTATTAATAAAGTATTCTTTTCAGTGCAAACAAAAAAATGCTATTGTATGGTGTTAATGTACAAGATTAGACATAATATCAAGAGTCTTCTGACAGATGTATAAATTTCAACGTTTATTTAACAAATGGGCAAAGTGGCAACTTTAAAACATATATCAGATGTGTAGAGGTTAATTAGTCACATTCATTAAGTGTTGCACAGAAACATAAAATAGTTAATAAAACACAAAATCATCAAATTTACCTAGACATGAACAAATATGACAGGTAGATTTGACAGTTGTGTAGCATCCATGAATGATGTTCCTCGTTGTCCCATCAGCGAGCAGGTATGGCTGTGTGGTTTCTTCTATGCAATCAAGCTGTTCTTCTTGTTGGTGCCTGCAAATCAAAGACAAAAACTGTCCAACTGATTTTATTTACATTAGTCTTTCATATACAACCCATCTGGCAATATTTTGAGGCAGACAATAGGTAGTGACTGAAATGTCCAAATGTACCTTTTTGAAGATGTTTTTCAGCTTGATAGGACGACATTTTTCCAGGTCCCTTGCAGCCTTGTGGTGATGGTGGAATCAAATTAAGTAGGAGACCAATTGATGCAATATCGCTGTCCCATTCTAAATAACAGATATGACAACTTTAGCAAAAAAATTATTAATTTTTTTTACATACTTCATTCTAGGGTCAATTAAATGAAACATTGTGCAATATTCACATGGAGGCCTGAAACAATTTATTAAAATTGAAACAAGTATTTATTTAATCTGGTTATTAAATACATTTGTATAATTTTAATGAGTAATATGAGTAATAAGGCATCTTAAAATGAACTGTACTACATTAGAATAAATTAACACGTGTTAAGAATTTATCTTACTATTAATTTATTATTTATGTGAAAAGAAAATACAGATAGATTCAGACATATTTCTCCATTAAAACTTAATTTGTATATCTGGAAATAGTTAGGACATTATTTAACCCAAAATAGCATGCCATATGAATTGATAAAGACTGGTTTCAAGCTAAAGTACCTGCATGCTCTGCCAGTGGGCACTGAAGGAAATTTAAAGACTGACGGATTTACAGTTTAACGTACCTTTAACTCACTTTCACGATGCTTGCATAAACGTAATTGTCATAAGAAAAACTTGATGGTAGCGCGTTTGTGTCTTGGCGCAGATATGACGACATGATATTCAGCGCTGAGAACAAGCAACATACAGATTACGCAGTTCACACTTAAGCCTATGGCGAATGGAAGTTTTTAAACGCGCTCTAATTTCAGAGTTTGGCATTAGATAACGTCAATAAAATGACTGGTAAATGTTCTGCGTTATGCCAGCTCTGTCTGCAGAAAGACTGCTCGTTTGCAGCGGGCGAGACAGACACTTCAACACGGTGTCATGCGTCACAAAAACGAAATTGTTAGCGCCTAATGTTTAACAGTCCCACTATTACCGTTTCAAAGCATGGAAACTGCGAAATGCCACACTCAATGCTTTCAAAAACAAATATAAATTTACCATTTGATGAATTCTCTCATTTGAGTAGAAAACCGGCCAAATGTGGTTGCTTCAGACTTCAGTGCCAGACTTGTAGTAAAACCAGGCCTCAGCGGGAATGAAGGCGAGAGGATGTGTCAGCGAACTAAAATGAAAGAAGCTAAAAGCATATATAACATAAATTGTAAGCACATTCCAAAAAGTTATTTTACACGTAACATTAATCACCTTTTTTCAGGAAATCGAACCGGCATGAGAAACTTTCACACTCTTCTGTAACTTAACGTTACATCTCTGCACCTCACGAACACGAACTTAACACTGAACCTGACAAAAACACACGCAGTTAGTAATTTCTAAATGTGTTCACCACCAATCATATTGAGTAAAATTATCAACAAAAATGTTGTTGATAATGTGTATAAAAGTATAAAGAGAAAAGCAATCCAACTTACCGTCTCGGTCGCTTGAAGAAAAAATGGCGTCGTCGCATTGCGAACAAATACACAATTTACAAGCATAGATAAAGTAAATAGTATTCAGGTACAGAAATGTAATAATTAAGTGTAAAATAACACTGCATTGTGTTCACTGTATGAATTAAATTTAGATTAATCTTTGTTATAGCTGTTTTGTTGTTTGATTAACATTAGTGACATATTCAGCAGCACGTATTTATAGGCTGCTGTCCCTTTAAATCTGACTGCACGGATCTAGTATAATGATACACATCCGATTTCTTTCTCAGCTGTTTACATTCATTTAAAACATCATTTGCGATATTTCGATATTTTCGATATATCGTGCAGCCCTAGTGTGCGCCTTAGTAAAACCCCCTGCGTCCCTTTGGAGACAAGAGCTGTGATGATGTGGACATCATCTGCAGGAAATAGAAACACCTCCTCTTACTCTTTGTGCTTATTTTCACCTGTACTTTTGCATTTTGTGATGTTGGTGTGGGGGTTATTTTTGGTGTATTTATTGCATGTGTTGTCACAGTTTTGGTAGGATGTCTATCTAAAGCTCCAGTTCCTAATTTCATTTGCCGCCTCTGGCACATGTTCTGCCCATGGCATGCTCCTGTGTGGCTCCGCGCCAATGCCACCCATCTCTATGGTAACGCTGTTGCCGCAGCGCTTTTTTCCCCATGTCACAGTGGATTAAGGGGCCACAGACTGAGACGCCGGGGGCTTCAGAAAGCCGCATTACCATTGGGCAGTGGTGGGGTGCGGCGGGGTGACAGAGTTCTTCGGTGGGTTTGGTCAGAGTGAGACGATTAGAAGCCCAGCCCACCTCAGGCCACCGTGATGGGGTTAACCCTGCAGAGTGGCTTCTTGTCCCCTTCTCCCTCTCGCTCCGTTTCAACCACGTTTTCCTCTTTGTTGTCTTTCCCTCCCTTTTAGGAGATTTGAAGTTCCAAGTATTGTGCAGCAGTGTGATCGGTTAGGGGCGGAGCTCTGGGATCAGATCAGAGGAATCATGGGTCTTCAGTTGAATTTAGGCTATTGTTTAATTGTCATTGATTAATTTGAAGCTAAGGAATGGTTGATTTATTCACTTGTAGCTCAAATTCAGTGATCTATATTAATGGTAATTTTATGCTAATGTTTTTAAGTTGATAAAATTATACAGTACCATTCAAAAGTTTAGGGTCTGTAAGATTTTTTAAATGTTTTTAAAATATAGGTTACTTATGCTCACCAAGGCTGCATTTACTTGATCAATAGTAAAAATACAGTAAAACGGTAATAGTTTAAAATATTATTGCAGTGTAAATATCTTTAGTCACTTTTACTGTCAAAATTTTAATGCATGCTTGATGAAAAAATAATAGATCAATAATATACTGTAGAAGTAACAATTTCTTTCAAAAAAAATTTTGTTTGTAGCGTATACATTTATTAAAATATCATTTACATTCTTCAGAAAATTATTAATAATAACAAAAATAGTTTGAAATAGTCTGATATTCATGCTGAGAAATGTAATTTTTTTTAATAATCATTCTATTTTATCTTTAACCAGGCAAAAATATTAATTCTGAGTGTATAGAAAAGTAAAAGCACACCTCTCCTCAATAAATGACATTTTGAGCTGTTGTTATTCATGTTTGTAGTACAAATGATGCAGTTATGCAGCACTTTTAAATCTTCCCTAATGCCGCGCACAGTATGAGCAATATTAACAATGCATTTTCTGTATTAATGCTAACTTAATAGATCATCAATTAAATTACAACTGAATATGGAAATTCATGAAAATCTCTAGTTGATGCATGAGCGAAGATAGATCAGGCAGGAAGCAGGTTCATAAAAACGGCTAAATTAGAGATCACTGTCAAGGTCATCAGTAGTGGGATGAGGTTGGCAGGTCTGGTGCTCTGTTCTTTGATGAGATCCTTGGAATGCGTGTGAATGGGGAAATGAGAGGTGTGTGTGTGTGTGTGAGTAGCTCCAGGGCTGGAATGTAACAGCAGCTTTTGTGCCTGTTTTACAGAGCCGCTTGTTAAAGTAGACACAGGCAGAGATATAGAGGGATGGAGAGGAAGTAAAGAGAGAGGTAGGAAGGGGCACACAGCAGGAGAAGGAGAGAGAAATAAGGAGGGTTTAAGAGATTAACTGATCAAGGCCATGTATAAGGGGAACCAGAAATTCTCCAATCAGTGTTTCATGTAGAACGACCCTGACATTTAATATCCATATAGCACATAGGATTTGTTTTTGCTTTGAAGTGTTTTAGGGCAGCAAGTAAAATGTTTGCTTAATAGGCATAACCTATCCCTTTCAGCATTAAGAACATAGAGTAAATGCTCTCATGTGTGTTCATACAAATTGGGTTATTAGTACCCAAGGTCAAATATTAGCAGATGCTCAGAGCACACATGCCAACAGAAATGACAAATATTTAAGTAATGTGAAATGCAGGGATTCTTCTGTTCTTTATCTGTAATATTTGAAGTATTCTATTCTAATTCTGTCTAGTTCTGTTTAGTTTCATACTGTTTTTGTCTTTAGATCTGTATTTGATATTGCATGTAACTAATTGTTAAGAATTAGTTTTGACTGCCTTTAAATGAAAAAGTTTGATCTAACTTCGATTTTTAAGAAATGTTTAAACATTTATGATGTTCCAAACATATATGACATATATGAACGAAAGACAAAAGTAGAAATTAAGATACAAAGAATGCATGTTTTAACAAAAATCAGATGCGCGCATGCATGCTATTCGAGTGATGAAATTTGCGTCACGTTCACTGTATGCGGACCCTTGCGTACATGTAAAAACAGAAGTATACTTTGGCCTTAATTCGCCATGAGTTCCCTCAAGATTTTCCTATGGGTTTTTATAATGGGGTTTTTCAATTCATGAGCAAAATAAGCTCTGTGGTAAATATAAATTGATGATACTTGGACATTGGTCTACAATGTAAATTACACACACTCATACTGAAAACTCTAATTTTTAGGATGTTATGTATATTTAAAAAAATATATATGTTTCTAATAAATGACTACATAGAAACATTTGGAGTGTGAGTGTGTGCAGATTATGTTGCACAAGAAAACATCCAAATATGATTAAATTATGTTCACCACAGACTAGGCCTGGGCGATAAAACGGTATCAATATTTATCGACGGTACACCTTCTTCAATAACGATATAAAAAATGTTCAATATAGGCACGTGCTATGAGTGACGCAGACAGCACACACAAACACAAACACATGCTGAATTGAGTGATGTGCCTGCCTGTGATGAGGAGATTGTGAATAAAATAGAAGCTCAATGCGGAGAAGATCATGAATAGGTGAAATCCGAAACCAAGCCATTCACACAGATGCATATTCAGCGCATATTTAGACGGACAAATATGACTGCTGCACTCGCGTCTCGCACAAAAGATGTAGCCATGCAAAGTTAAACCAGTTTAAACTTTTAGAAAACACGTTGCGAATTTGTGGAGGTTTATTCCTTTTCAATGCGTCTCTTATGTTTTTAAATGCAATCTGCGTGATGGGCGATTCGGCTCTTTGTATTAAGCAATGCATAAATACATGATGCTGTTTGTTTATGCAATATATATTTGATTTATATGAGTTAATTTAGAGGTAATACCACAGCAAATGTAACAAAAAAAGTAGCAAAAAGTTAGGCCTGGGCGATAAAACGGTATCAATATTTATCGACGGTACACCTTCTTCAATAACGATATAAAAAATGTTCAATATAGGCACGTGCTATGAGTGACGCAGACAGCACACACAAACACAAACACATGCTGAATTGAGTGATGTGCCTGCCTGTGATGAGGAGATTGTGAATAAATAAAAAAGAATATTAGTCTAATTTAAAATAAACATTTACATTTGAATGTTAGGAGTGCGTCAGGGAGCGTGAGATGCAGTGATGATGTAAGTGACGTTGTTGCATTTTAATGTTTTGTTAGTCTAGCCCACGAGATGCGCCGCTGCTGTGTTATGCATTCAAAATATTAGAGAAATATAGAAGCTCAATGCGGAGAAGATCTTGATTAGGTGAAAAGGTTATAAAAAATGTCAATAATTATCGATACCGAACGATATGACACGTTATATTGTTGATACATTTTTTAGCTATATCGCCCAGCCCTACCTCAGACCTCATTTCACCCATGAAATGAAAAACCCATAGGAAAATCTCAAGGGAACCCATGGACAATTAGACTTCTGGTTTTTGACGTCACGGCTGCAGCATTCTATATGTGAATGTCAGTTTTGAGAACTAGATATCATTGAATGAACTACTTAAAATGGCTTAAGTTTTCTTCCCACAGAGATATTGTTTGGTTTCATAAGGTTCGATATGCACTACACATTTTATTTGGAAAGTTTTATGGTTCTTGTATTGTATATTTCTGTCCTTTTTGGAGCTTGACAGCATCTGTTTTCAAACTCCCATTCACTTTGAAAAGAGCTTAGCAGAGATTCTTCAGAATGTTTTTGTATTCACCAGAAGGACGTTGTACAAGTTTTGGCTGAGAAAGAAATGACAGGATTTTGATTTTAAGTTAATTATTCCTTCCAATTGACGTAAGTAGAGAACAAAAAGTTTTTGGCTTTTTACAAATGCTGATAAAAGTAACAAAATGTCTCCGTTTCTGTCTGGTGTTGTGAAGTCAAATATCCATGTGATAGCTCTTCTCACTTATCTCATTAATGTTGAATATTATGTGGTTATTGTATCATTTCCACATCAGAGCTTTGCATTTAGCTTTATCCACTAAAGATAGAACCACATGAACTCCCACATCCCGTTTTGTTCTTCAAAGTCATTCTAAGTTTGTCAGAAATTTCACACAGAGTACTCACACTGCTAATGTGCTGCTGACTATTTAGGGTGAGGGTCGGAACGGAAGGATGTGGTGAGCTTGGCCAGGTATCAGAGTGTTCCTGCTCCCACCATGAGACTTGGCATCAAACGGGTGGACGTGAGCCATGGGTTTGTAAGGGAATGATCCGTGCCGCTATTCCACCCATGCTTGACAGGCATTTGAAGCGACTGTGCGGCCAGACGGATGGGTGAATGAAAGCAGAGCGTTTTGCATTGTCAGGCACTGGTAGGTGCCGGCCACAAGCTGGAATGGTATGGTCTCTTGGACGGGACATAGGCGTCTGTTTTTAGGAGATCACAATGTCTGGACTGACGAGGCGAAAGTGGAACCTGTTCCATCAATAGCTTTAATAGAGCAGGCTTTGTTCTTTGACAGCGCTAGATGTGCTCGCTCCAAAGATGCCATCAAGACATGTTAGGATGTCAAATGTTTCAATGCTTTAATACTAAAATAAAAAAAGGGGTGCACAGATATTACAGTTCTGTCTAATACTGATATTTATATATACACAACTGTTCAAACGTTTGGAAGCAATTAAATGTACCAAAAATTATCAAAAGTGACAGCAAAGACATTTATTATGTTACAAAAGATTTCAGTTTCCACAAAAATATTAAGTAGCACTGTTTTCAGTAATAATAATAATTTTTTAATTTATTTTTTAGTACCAAGCCAGCATATTGGATTGATTTCTGAAAGATCATGTGACACTGAAGACTGGAGTAATGATGCTGAACATTCAGCCTTTCCATCACAGGAATATATTACTTTTTAGAATATATTCAAATAAAAACATTATTTTTAATTGTAATAATATTTCACAATATTATAGTTTTTTACTGAATTTTTGGTCAAATAAATACAGCCTTGTTGAGCATGAGACTTCTTTCAAAAACATTAAAAAAACAGAAGAACGTTGTACAAGTTTTGGGTGAGAAAGTAACGACAGGATTTGAATTTTGAGTGAATTATTCATTTCAATTGACGTAAATAGAGAACAAAACGTTTTTGGCTTTTTAGAAATGCTGATAAAAGTAACAAAATGTCTCAGTTTCTATCTGGTGTTGTGAAGTCAAATATCCTTGTGATTACTCTTCTTGCTTATCTCATTAATGTTGAATATTATGTGATTATTGTATAATTTCCACATCAGAGCTTTGCATTTAGCTTTATCCGCCAAAGATAGAACCACATGAACTCCCACATCCCGTTTTGTTCTTCAAAGTCATTCTAAGTTTGTCAGAAATTTCACACAGAGTACTCACACTGCTAATGTGCTGCTGACTATTTAGGGTGAGGGTCGGAACGGAAGGATGTGGTGAGCTTGGCCAGGTATCAGAGTGTTCCTGCTCCCACCATGAGACTTGGCATCAAACGGGTGGACGTGAGCCATGGGTTTGTAAGGGAATGATCCGTGCCGCTATTCCACCCATGCTTGACAGGCATTTGAAGCGACTGTGCGGCCAGACGGATGGGTGAATGAAAGCAGAGCGTTTTGCATTGTCAGGCACTGGTAGGTGCCGGCCACAAGCTGGAATGGTATGGTCTCTTGGACGGGACATAGGCGTCTGTTTTTAGGAGATCACAATGTCTGGACTGACGAGGCGAAAGTGGAACCTGTTCCATCAATAGCTTTAATAGAGCAGGCTTTGTTCTTTGACAGCGCTAGATGTGCTCGCTCCAAAGATGCCATCAAGACATGTTAGGATGTCAAATGTTTCAATGCTTTAATACTAAAATAAAAAAAGGGGTGCACAGATATTACAGTTCTGTCTAATACTGATATTTATATATACACAACTGTTCAAACGTTTGGAAGCAATTAAATGTACCAAAAATTATCAAAAGTGACAGCAAAGACATTTATTATGTTACAAAAGATTTCAGTTTCCACAAAAATATTAAGTAGCACTGTTTTCAGTAATAATAATAATTTTTTAATTTATTTTTTAGTACCAAGCCAGCATATTGGATTGATTTCTGAAAGATCATGTGACACTGAAGACTGGAGTAATGATGCTGAACATTCAGCCTTGCCATCACATTTTATTATATTAAAATATAATAAAATCGAAAATAATTATTTTAAAAATATTTAATGTTATGTTTTTTTTGTATTTTTCATCAAAAAAATATAGCCTTGGTGAGCATAATGTTACCGACCCCAAACTTTATTATTGATTTTATTATTTTTTAGATATGTTATGGCATGTTATGTTTGATGTTATGGCAGATACCCAATAAATATTATAATTACCTACTGTTTTGAGTATTAAAGGGGTCATATGATGCTTTTTTAAAGATCATTATCAAAATTAATTTGAAAAAAAAAATGCTTATTCGTGATTGTTAATGGTTGTTTATAGCATAATAGTTTTTGCGGTTGCATTGACTACTGACATTTTAGTATCATGACATCCGTAGTACGTGTTTCCATGTGTCTTTTATATTAATGTTTAGTTCTGTTGAGCAAAAGTGCTGAGTCTTTGTACATTGGATCTGTCTTTTAGCCCATGTGTGTGTTTGAGAGAGAAGCAGTACTGGTCTTCCACTCCGCCCAGCTCCGTTGGTCTGGACGAGTTCCTCATGGCCCAGTTGGATCCGTCAGCTTCATGTCCTCACTTCACCCCAACCACACACACTCGTTCTCTCCCTCTTTTTATTTCTCTCTCTCTCTTTGGTCAGGGTTGGGGCAAGGCCAATGCAAGAACAGAGTTCATAAAGATATGACAGGAAAAGACGTCAGTGTGTGTATGACCGAGAGCGCTTGTTTTAGGTGATGTGCGATATTTACGACTCCGAATTCTTCTTTACGACGTTATATTTGCTTTTAGAGGAGGGTGGTAAATCATTTCTCCTTTCAGTTCTCCCCACAACAACATAGTAGCATTACCAAATGAAGCTGTGGTGAACTCACTGACTGACATTTGTTTTTGTTTGTGTTTGCGTTTCTGGCGGTAAATACGACCTTGGCATGAAGCCGAAAGACGTTCTGGGATGTGTTTCACAGAGAGGCTTACGTACTGCGTGAGTGCTTATAGGTCGTCTCTGTCAGTTTTGGATTTGTTGTGAAGTCTTTTTCTCTGTGTGTGTGTGTGAGTGAGCGCCCTTGTCGCTGAGGTCAGAGCGTCAGTGGAAAGTTTCTCAAGTGAGTCCGCTCAGGCATGTCTGCGCCTCAAGCGGGCTGCCTTTTATTTTCTTCTTTCTCTCTTTTTTTCACCCCCTTTTTCGGTGTAACACTGTTTTAGAGTTGTGTGTTCCAGCTCTTTGTTGTCAGTTGCCTTTTGTTTAAGGGCACATCACGTGTAAATGTGTGAGTGAGTCAACAGGGACAGTGAGTTTTCTAATGAAAGGTCATGGATTGAGAGTCGACTCCTGTCAGGTGAAGTTCTCTCCCATTTCGGTCCTTTCTCTCTCTCACCATATCTGCCTTCACCAAAAAGACTTTTTTTTTTTATTTAACCAAGTCTTCCCTTATCATTTGGTTACACTGTAGTTCTTAGATATTGTTTGTTTAATGTATTCATGTACCATGGTACTTCCAAAAAACATCCTTAAAGATACCATGGAATTGCTTGTCCCACACTCTCGTGGTATTGCCATGGCATTATGTCCAAAAACCATGATACTTTTTTTGTAATTTACACTATTGTTATATTACTGCCAAGATTTTATTTAAAGTTTCTGAAAGAATGCCTCTAGAGCCACATTTAGTTAATCAGCAATACAATAAAAACAGTAATATTGTGAAAAAATTTTTTTTATTTAAAATAGGCTATTTCTATGTTGTGCTGCGTAATATTTTTCTGGAAACTGTCCCTTTTTTCAGGATTTTTTCATGAATATGAAATGAATATGAAATATTAGTATGAATATGAGATTTATATGAAATATTTTTTAAAAATGTCTCTTCTGTCACTATTTCATGCATTCATAAAAAGTAACCGCATTAATTAAAAAAAAAAAATCTTGCATTCCCCAAGCTTTTGAATGGTTATGTAATAACCATATTAATTTACCTCATTTATTGGTATTTCAAGATATTTGTAATTCCATGTATGCTAGACCTCAATGGATACTGTAGTATTTACTGCTATGGTATTATGCATAATATGGTATTGCCATGGTACTTTTTGTAACCGTCTCAAGGTTTTATTTCTTTAGAACATCTTGTCTCTTTTGTAAGAAGTCCAACTGTGTTTTGATTTTGCTAGGAAGCTATACAAGGCTAGTTTTAGAGACTGGCTACCACCACTCAGGGAGCAGTTGACTGGACGCCAGATGAGGAACTCCGATAAACTGACAATCCCCAGATGCCAAACAGAAAAAATCAGGAGATCACCTATTCCCTATATGTGTAGACTTTTAAACGATTATGGACTTGGGATGCACGATATTGGATTTTTTCCGATATGCGGATAATTTTCAATTAATTTTGGCCGATAGCCGATGCCGATACTGATATATAATTATTTTTTATTTTGGTTCGTTTTTAACAAGAACTTATTTGTTAGAATTAAATAAACAATAATAAAGTTCTTTTATAATGACAGTACATTGAAGATTTGAAAATAACTATAAATAAACTATATATTAATCACTGCATTTTTTTTCAGAAAGATGCAGTAGTAACATTAACATTTTATTTCATGATTTAACATTTGTAAATGGTCTAAATCAAAAGAGTTGTAAAAATTCTGAAAATATTTTAGAGCTCATAATTTGTTTAAAACTATAACATATTACACATTAATGAATAAATCAGTATCTTTAAAATGATTTAATTTAAGTGTCATGTTTGTGTTTTTTTTTGTTCATGTAAGTTATAGCTTCTGACCTTTAAATCAAAACAATCTCATGATTTTATGGCATCAATTACTGCTTTATTTAATCAGAAACACTGTCTAAATATTATTTGTGTATTTTGCTTTCATTTTATTAGAAATAGGCCAGCAGCGTTGTGGCCTACTTCTAATAGGGATGTTTAAAAATGTTTATTGTAACAGCAAAATAATTCAGTGTCCCCTAATGACAAACGTCCTTGGGTACCTGTAATAATGCTGAAAAGTCAATAAATTAATAAATCAATTTAATAAAAAACAGCATTATGTGGCATTGAATGGGAATATCCTTGAATGTTAATATAGGCCTATACCATAGTGTTTCATCATGGTAAAGTCTGAAAACATTGTGTGACCATATCCAAAAACATGAAAATCCAAAAAAAATTTCCTTACAGAAAAAGTGCAGTGGCAGCAGGTACCATAGTTAAGTGATGGTAATAGCATTTTACATTGATATATAACTTAACTTGCTAATTGAACTCTATATTTGCTGGATTCAAGTACCATGGTATTTATGTGATACTTAATTTGCAAGCACCATTGTATTTACATGTTTTTGGACATGGTATCATGGTAATACAGCGGTATTCTGTTTGCCATGTCCAAAAAAATGTATTTTACCATAGTATTTTTGTGAAGGTCATAAGTCATAACCTTCCTCCCCCTCAAAAAGACTTCTATCACGACATGTAAATGTGTTCAAAGTGTGACCAAACACAAGAGAGCCTTTGTAAGCCATGTGAATTGGGTCTCCATAAGCCTCCTCTGATAAGTTCTTTGAAGATCTGACGTTTCTCACGTCCGGGAAAATGCGAGGAGTCCGAGACGGCGAACAGCAACGGCCACTTTCACCTCACATCTGTATCAAGAGAGGCCAGCGGTCGACGGCCATCTTGGGCAGAGGGAAAATCTGCTTTGAGTCTTGTAGTTTACAGTTCCTAGGATGAGTGCAGCGGCGAGGGGAGGAGAAACCGAGTGTGTGTGTGTCTCAACTTGCTGAAGTAGGCAAAACATCTGGTGTGTGTGTGGGAGATGGAAGTTTTTCCTTTGCTAAAGGGAATGGTATTTGGCACACACTGTCTCTTCCACATCACACACACACAGAGCTGATACAGCCGCTTTGTTTTTCTGGCCCCCAAAACGGGCTGCACCATTGTGTTTGAATTGTCACAAACACCAACATTTAATCCCCATTTTGTTTCGGGATCTTTTCAACCTTCGATTTATTCCTTGTTATATCTGTTTTTTCCTCCAATAGTCAAACTGCATCTGAATTCTGCATGGGTGTGTTACTTCAGGGTGTGTTGTGGAAACCTCCGATGTGGTCTTGCATGTGGTTTCTCCCCCAGTGCTGTGAGAACGTGAAGTTCTCCGATCGTGAGGTAGTCGGGAAGTTCCTAGTCATCGTTTTGTGACTGTATGAGTGGAGGTTTGTCAGTGTGGTTTTAATTGTGTTAAAGACATAGTTCACCCAAAAATGAAAATTCTGTGATTTACTCACCCCCATGTTGGTCCAAACCCATACGACTTTGGTTAATCTTCAAAACACAAATTAAGATATTTTAATGAAACCTGAGAGGTTTCTGTTCCTCCATTGAAAGTCCACGTAACCAAAACTTAAAAAAGGTTATAAATGCGTCGTAAAATAAATCCATATGTTTTGAGCGATTTAATCCAAGTCTTGTAAAGAGATATAATTTCATTATATGATTCAATATTACATTGAGGCTTTTATTTACATTTACACAATGATTGACACATACATATGGGCTGCATCCAAAATCGCATACTCTATGAATGGATACTTCTTTTGAATAAGTAATTACTAAAATATATGTTCTATATGGCATGAATTTAATCCAGACATTCACCATGTTGTTATTGTCATGTGGAGCAGCTTTTCGTTGCGGAGCGACGGGGAAAAAATCGACACAGGAGTCAGGACGAAAAAAACTTCGCTTTTTCGCGCCGCGAATGATTGCGCCTGGTGTGAATAGCCACATAGGGATCTATTGTTTCGATTCAAAAGCGTCATCGCGCCGAATTTTCGCGTTCAGTGTGAAAAGTCCTTAAGAGCATCAAAATGGCATATATTATATGAATTTGGGATAAAATTAACATTATTTTAGAACTGAGACTTTGTTTCTTATCAGTATAACAATAGCACAAAGCTCTTTGTGATTATTGCATGGGAGGCACGTTATAAATAATGTTTGGTGAAGGGAAGAACCACGGACCTGGCAACCTTGGCTTGGACTACGGGTGATTCATACGGTCAAATAGAACCTGCATTAACTGAGCTATTTTTTTTAAGAGTTTGCGTTATCATTGCATTAACTTCAACAGCTATAAATTTACACAAGGGGCATTTTCTTCACACATAAGTTGCATTCAGACTTATTTTTCCACCCCTTTAGATTGACAGGATATAATTGGCCCTGATCATCAGCTTTTTTAAACACTTAGCCGATGACCGATAGTGAACTTAATTTTAAAACTGAGCTTTTATTGACCAATACCGATTATTGGCTCATATATCGGTGCATCCCTATTTATAACCTTTTTGGATCTTTTACATTTGGTTTACCTGGACTTTCTTAGGTTTCATTGAAATAACTTTATTTCGCAGTTAATTGCTTTTATCAACCGATACATATTGCTGATTATTGGCCGATATATCAGTTCATCCCTATTTATAACCTTTTTGGATCTTTTACATTTTGATTAACTAGACTTTCCCAGGTTTCATTAAAAATACCTTAATTTCGAAGATTAACTAAAGTCTTATGAGTTTGGAATGACATGATGGTGTGTAAATGATGACAATTAGCATTTTTGGGAGAACTATCCCTTTAAGTAAGCAGTTCTCACTTCAAAAGTCTGGCATTGAATTCATCAAGAGCCTGTAGTGTGTGTGTTGGCATCAGCGTTAAATGTTCTCTCTCAGCGAATACGACCTGTGTACTGACGTCAGTCGTGCCGAATCACAGCTCTCACTGCGGCACACATCTGTAACCATATCCCTCGCAGTGCGTGGGGATGGATGTGTGTGGAAGTTTCAGCGGGCTAAAAATGTCCCCACTCTCTCCCGGGTCCTGGCACAGCATGCCTGTGTGTGTGTGTTACACGGCTGAATGGCGTTAGTTCATTGAGCTGATGGTAGAAGAGCACCACCCCTCACTCGCGGCCTTATAAGGTTCTCTGCAGAGTAAAGCTCCAAATCCCACCTCTGCAGACGCTGTATGAGTGTGCAGATAACTTACTGTAGTGTGGGAGTGTGTGTGACGTTACAGTCCGCTGTAATGCTGGCTTCTATTACATGTGCTTATTTTAACACATGCATGTGATGCATGTAATATGACAGAGGCATGGAAAAGGCACACGTCCCAAGCTGTTGATATTATTATCAGCGCTGTAAAGAGACCTGAATATTCCCACAGTCCCACAGGGTTCCCACAGTCCCGATCATGGAAAACCTAGACGTGTAAGGGGTTGTTGAAGGTGAGGTGTGAGATATCTACATCAATACCAACACCAAATGGAGTTTTAGTATGTTTTAGTAGCCCTCTTGGACCGGATATAACATGAGCTCCACCAACGGTGCTTTGGTGTGGGACTACCTGTTTGGAAACAATCATCATTTTTGTAATTCAGTTTTGCGACAATCATGGTGCAGAAATTACACACTTTACCTTTTTGAAAAGGTGTTTTCCAAACCTGGAAAGGTACTTTATTAAAGGGTTAGTTCACCCAAAAATGAAAATTATGTCATGAATTACTCACCCTCATGTCGTTTCAAACCCGTAAGACCTTCGTTCATCTTCGGAACACAAATTAAGATATTTTTGATGGAAACTGAGAGCTGTATGACGCCATTTTGGAGAGTATCCGCTGGACGTAAACAACGTATGCTGTTTTGTGTCAGCTGCGTCACGCCGGATCCGTTTTCTACGTTGTTGTGATTTGATCTGAACGAAAACAGCGTATCCGTGTGACGCAGCTGACACAGAACAGCATACGCTGTTTACGTCCAGCGGATACTCTCCAAAATGGCGCTACAGGGTGACGCGCAGAAGACGAATTGTTGAATAAAGCCGTTTTTTTTTCTTTTGCGCACGAAAATTATTCTCATAGCTTCGTAAAATTATGGTTGAACCCCTGATGTCACATGGATTGTTTTACAGATCTCCTTGCTACGTTTCTGGACTTGGGGACATTTCAGTTGCATTGCTGTCTATGGGAGGGTCAGACCACTCTCAGATTCCATCAAAAATATCTTAATTTGTGTTCCGAAGATGAACGAAGGTCTTATGGGTTTGAAACGACATGAGGGTGAGTAATTAATGACAGAATTTTCATTTTTGGGTGAACTAACCCTTTAATATACTTAGAAATGCACATGCCGTTCAAATGTTTGGGATCAGTAGGATTTTAATGTTTTGAAAGAAGTCTCTTATGCTCACCAAGTTTGCATTAATTTGATCAATAACAGTAAAAACTAATATTGTGAAATATTATTACTTAAAAATGTTAATTTTATTCTTATTATAATTTACGATAAATCAAGATAACTTTTTCTGTTGTAATATATTTTAAAAAGCAATTTATTCCGGTAAACAGTATTTATTTATTATATTTATCTTTTATAACATTACACATGTTTACAGTCATTTTTAGTCAATTTCATGTGTCCTTGTTGAATAAAAGTATAAAAAAGTAATAATGACCCCAAACTTTTGAACAGTAGTATTGTATACAGAGCTGGGTAGTAACTGATTACATGTAATCTGGATTATGTAATCAGATTCCAAAAAATCATTAGATTATATTACATTTTATAATGCTCATAATAAGATTACAGTTACTTTTTTATGGATTACATGATTACATATTCACACTATAGCAGTAAATTATTCTTAATTTATTGATTCTCCCCAATTCTTTTTTCTCTTTTAAATTGTCCTTTCTAAAGATCTTACTGTGTGCCGTACCATTTAGTTTTGACTATATTCACAATATAGAATAGTCATGTAAATAATTTAGCATTCCATGTTTCTGACTTTGCTGTTTTTTTTTTTTTTACATTTTTATGATTTAATTAATTATTATCTTTTTATCAACTCACAAACCCACTGCTCTTCTTACATTTAAGTCCAGTTTGGGAAACCCTGGTTTAATTTGTATTTTTTATATAAATATGGTATGTTTAATAGTAAGTTTAAAACAAGTTAGACAAAAAGTAATCTAAAAAGTAGTGAGAAGAATACTTTCAAAATGTGTAACCTAGATTACGTTACTAACTAGTTTTCATCATGTAATCTGTAATCAGTAATGGACTACATTTTGAAAGTAATCTTCCCATCTCTAGTAGTATATTTTATATTATATGGAAATATTGTTTTCAGTTCTTCTGAGTAGAGTAAGTTTATAATTGAGTCCATAATGAATTGATAAAACATATTAGTCATGGTATTACTTTTGCATTTCAGTTCATTCTGTGAGGTCTATATGTGTGAAATGTCTGGCAACTCAAGTGTTAACTCATATCAGTTTCTATAAAATTTAAAAAATGTAAAAAAAACAACCAGTAAACACTTGCCTGGACAAGTCATGGAACATAGGACTTAACGTGGGGTCTTTATGTGCAATTTTGTCAAAATGAATCTGTATTTGTGATGCAACATACACTGGAATCATTTATGTTCTGTAGTCTTGTCTTTTTTGACATCATAAAGATGGTTGTGTGATTGACACATCATGCACGCTGTAGTGCACTAATTCCAGGAACAGAATTTTAGAATCTGAATTCTGGAAATGCTGAATATTACCAGTAGCTCCTCCCCCTCATTCCGGGATGCTGTGACTTCCATGAGCGGCATTTTTGAGCTGCCTCTCTTCTTCTTCTTTTTTTTTTTTCCCACGCTACGTGTTTGCACAGTCCGGCAGCTTATAATTTCACCCTCTGCAATTTTCTCCATCTCTGGTTTTCTAAGTAAAGAGGAAAGAGGCCCTAAAAATGGCCGCACTATAAAAGCGCTTGACGTCGGGGTTGCTGCGGAGATGTTAGGGGGCTTTCATGTTCCCAGCGCTGCGCTATTAGACCTGCGGCTCTCTGCTCCGCTGCTGCACAGCGCTGTATTTATAGCTGTGGTTTGTCTCAAGCCACTGCCTCTTCAGCTCTGAGCTCAGGCCTGGTCCTTCCCGTAGATTTAAACTGGGGCCTAATTGGAACCGTGGAGCTCCGTGCTGGGGCCTACTTCTCCTCAGCTCCATCACAGGGCCTACTGTCATGCTTTCTGTGTGCAATTAAAGTAAGTAATGGAAAAGTATCACAGGATTGGTTTCAGAGGTTAAGGGAGGAATTGAAGCTGTATTTGTTTTGAATGTAAATAACAAATCAGGTCAGTCGTTCCGTGTTGTAATGGCTCGTTCTCTTTCATGTATGACATCATGACGACTGCGTCCAAAGCAACGACAGCTTCAGGTAAAAGGTTTGGGAACAAAATCAGACCAGTCTAAACAAATAAGCTCACTCCGATACAGGCGAGGTTGTGTATTCCAGGGCAGAGCTGGTGTCAGAATAATGTCAGCTGGATGGAAAGAGGGTAGCGGTTTGTACAGGAATACGTACACGGATACAAACACTTGTAAACTTAGTAAAAGTGAACGTCACAGTTGACCTCATTTACTTTCTGGACTTCTGTGATAAATAAATAAAAAGATGAGGGAGTAGAGCATTCAAGATGCAAATGTACCATCAAAGTAGCGGCTCGTAAAAACATCATTCTTTTCAGTTGGTCCTTGAATGAATCTTTTGATTCAGTTCACAAAAACTGAATGATTCTGTTAACAAATTAAACTGATTCAGTTCTTGAATTCCACTTACTGACTCAATGATCCGGTCACTGCTTTTAACAGCTCGCTGGAGGGTAAATTATTAGTGAATACATTATATACACTTTTAGTCTGTTCCTATCCTAACACAAAGCCATCGTATGGCTTCAGAAAACTTGTAAAAACGTAGCATACAAGTCATATGGACTATTTTTATGATGCTTATAAGCAGTGTTGGGGGGTGACGCATTACAAGTTACATAATCAGATTACTTTTTTAAGTAACTAGTAAAGTAACGCATTACTTTTTAATTTAGAAGGAAATATCTGAGTTCCTTTTTCAATTAAGTAACGCCGGTGACTTTGTTTCCCATGTCTTGACTGACAGCTCTCATGTTGCCATGTTGAGAGAAATCGGGAGTAAGTGCAGAGGTGTTGTGCGTGCTGTGTGAACATGATGATTAAATGTCAACATGCATTTACTCATCTCACCTGCACAAAAACAGATTCAGTAGCTATTCTTCAAAATGAATAAAAACAGTGTTAAATAAGAAAAAAAAAATCTTTTGTATTTAATCCCATTTTATTAAGCAATGTCTTTGCTACTGACCTTCGATGATCTAATTCAACCATACTAAGCAAAAATGACACATTCGTGTTTCATTTTTGATATTGCTGAATAGTATTGAACGTTCTTCTCCTGCGTCATATTTACTTTTTAATTTAGAAGGAAATATCTGAGTTCCTTTTTCAATTAAGTAACGCCGGTGACTTTGTTTCCCATGTCTTGACTGACAGCTCTCATGTTGCCATGTTGAGAGAAATCGGGAGTAAGTGCAGAGGTGTTGTGCGTGCTGTGTGAACATGATGATTAAATGTCAACATGCATTTACTCATCTCACCTGCACAAAAACAGATTCAGTAGCTATTCTTCAAAATGAATAAAAACAGTGTTAAATAAGAAAAAAAAAATCTTTTGTATTTAATCCCATTTTATTAAGCAATGTCTTTGCTACTGACCTTCGATGATCTAATTCAACCATACTAAGCAAAAATGACACATTCGTGTTTCATTTTTGATATTGCTGAATAGTATTGAACGTTCTTCTCCTGCGTCATATGCTTCATGCAATTTGTTTGAGCGGCGCCTCTACTGTACAGAGGTGAATTTACATTTCCTTCAGCCTGAGGCGTATTCATTTCACTTTTGTTGTGAAAGGGCTTTTACATTTGTAAAATAACTTTTTTTATATTAAAAACAAACAAGCAAGCCCAGCCCAGATTTAAAAAGTAACTCAAAAGTAACGTAACGCATTACTTTCCAAAAATTAACGTAATAATTAGTTACTTTTTTAGGGAGTAACGCAATATTGTAATGCATTACTTTTAAAAGTAACTTTCCCCAACACTGCTTATAAGGTGTTTTTATGTCTGTCTTGAACCCTGAAAGTGCCAGTCCCCATTTATTGCAATTGCATGGAAAAGTGATCAATCTGTTGGTCAACATGGCGAATTTGCGCGACCAATTTAAACATGAGTGAAATCTGCATGGAGAACTTTTTGATGTCATTTTTTTTAATCAAATATCCAGTTTCGTATCACATTTTTAGAAATGCGCATGTCTTTTCATGTCGACTTTAAACCCCGTGTCTGAAGCCGTGACCAATCACAAGCCCAGAATTACAGCACATATGAGTGACGTCTTAATGCCGTCACCTTTTTTTTGTTTCAGAATTGATGGTGAACAGGTGTGTGTGCGCGCGCTAATGCTGACTGTCTACGTTCTGATCTTTTAATCACAGTCAGTGAGAGTGTTATATAATGAAAACAGCTCGTAGTTGTTTGTGTGCGTCTGAGTGGATTAGACGTGCGATTGAACAGGGCAGGAGTCAGGAGCGCCACTTTCGGATGAGGCTCACATACACTTGTGAATGGATAAAGGGAGGCAAACAGAAAGAGAGCAGATTGTCTGCATCAGGTCTTGCTCGCTTTCTCTCGGTGTTTGTGCCGAACGATGATGTCATAAAGCTTTTGGCTCCTCTCAGGCTGTTCAAATCTGCACATATGCTTGTGAATGGATAAAGGGAGACAAACAGAAAGAGAGCAGATTGTCTGCATCAGGTCTTGCTCGCTTTCTCTCGGTGTTTGTGCCGAACGATGATGTCATAAAGCTTTTGGCTCCTCTCAGGCTGTTCAGATCTGTGTTGAACGTTTCCAGGGAAACAATGATGCTTGTTTATCAACCGTTGGCAAGGTCAGTTACTCCTCAGGCCTGAAGGAAGGATCCAAGAAAGAGTGGTGTTTTCAAATAAACCAAGAAAGGGAGGATTTGTTTGTTTTTGTGTATGAGACGGCGCTATAGACCAGCGTGTTCCTAAAAAAGCAGATTAGCAGCGTGTTTCTACTCTAAATAGGGTTTTATTTTGTGTTGTCTGTGGCTGTTTGATCATCTGACTAACGTTCGTTTCTCCTCTTTTCCACCAGAATGAAGAGTAGAAAGCCGCCGTTTCTTCAGCATCAAGACTCAAAATCTTTCCCCATTCACCACAAGCCGGACCTCAGAAAACTGGACCTCAATAAACTCACTAACCTCATTTTCCAGAACCACATTATCACCCGGACGCTACCAAAACCATATAGACAAAACAGACCTCATAACATCACATATCCGGACCTCACAAATGCTGGATTCCATTTCCACTAACCATAAATCTCTCACAACCGGACTTTCACTGTGCGCACCTCTTCAGACATTACTGTCCAACTGTTACAGACTCGGTACAAATCGATGTGGTAAAACAGCACCTTTTGAGGTAAAAGGCAATGGTACTGCAGTAGTAGTTGTAGTTTCTCAAGCAATGTTACATTAATAATATTTATGTAAATGATGGTACCTAACTAGTACCAGACGTACAACAAATTTTTTGGTACAGGGATGCTTTACGAAGCAGCCATATTGTGTTGGGTTTGTGCGACAGTCCCCAACAGTGTTGATTGTACCCATTTCCTTCAGTACGGCCAGATATTTCCATTACATATGGGATTACACGTTGTTATACAGATCTCAATTAGACACTTTTATACACCCAGTACGAACAACCTCAAACACCCCGCCCTCACCTCAGGATTTTACGAAAGAGTTTACACACACACTGTGTTTCAGCACTGTGAGCCATGACTGACCTCATGCTGCCAAACACATTGTGATGTCTGTCAAACCCGTGTTTCATTTCATACTTGGTCACATTACAGCCCGTGCAATTGTAATAATAAGCATGAATCTCATGGAGTTTATATTGGCCTTCAAACAGAACTACACCCCCATTTTATTTATTTTTTTTTTTAGCATGAAAATCAAGAAACTATTTTTAATAATTAGTGTATATCTCATATAGAGTATATATGGCTTCCAAACAGAACTATTAAATATTTTGATACTATACCTTTTTATTTCTTTTTTTTTTTACTTCCTATTTGTATTTTTTATCACATTTTTAAAACCTTTTTTTAATTTGAAAATAATTTTGTTTTTTTTTTGTTTTTTTATATGCACAAGTGTGCTTACCGTAAATCAAATTTGACATTATTACCTGATTACCTGATGAACAATACAGTCGAGATTTTGTGAATGATGAGGGGTGGACATTTTATTTTATTTTATTATCGACACAAATGAATAGAGGCCTTACTGTCCTGGTTGGGCTCAATAAAGAGCTTATTCAAGCGATCACATTCATGGGTGTGTAAATCCCATGACTGAACTAACGTTTCTTATCAGATTGTATCACCAGTAGTTGGTCAAACTGAACAAAAAATCTTGCACTAGAATGTGCCGTAACAGTTCAGTATGATACGTCTAAACCTTGTAGTGCAAGTCGATTTTACAGGCAGCAGTACTGTTTTTTTTCATTTCGAGCATCCTGCTGTTAAGCCTTGGAAGCCAGTCAAAGTTGCTCGCAACTTTTTTTAGGCTGTTTTATTTCATTACAGTTGTATCTTTTATTTCATATGGTTTATTTTTGCTTAAAATAACTCTTGCTGGGGCGATGGTAAGCTCACAGCAACAGGTTTAAAAAAGAAAAAAAAAAACTCAATGTCTCATGTTTGCTGCTGAAATGAAACAAACAATGAACAATCTGTAAATTATTGAATATATAGAAATGTTCTTGGTTCTCTTTTAAGAGTTAAAGTATTTAACATTTCATGGTTGGTGTTTCATTATCATTTTTTTTGCCTTTAGAATCTCGACACATTTTTAAAATGTGTCCACTGTTCTTAAGTTCAATCTTTTTGTGGGGAATATTTGCTTTTATAGTAAAATGTGTAATCCAACCTTTTTGAGAGAATGGTACGGTTCTATAGAGTTTCCTTCATTTTTTAAAAGATGCGTATTAGTGTAACATGCACATCAGGGACTTCCCTTTTCCCCCCACCAACTCCGGATGGAATCGCTTTTGGATACCTGTTACACTTGTGTTTCCCTGAGCTCTGATTGGCTGTGACAGTGGTGTTCCTGAAACCTGATAGGCTGTTCTAAAGGTTGCCTGTCATTCGATAGGTTGCAGTTGTCGATTTAGCACCCTGCGGTTGTGTTATGATACAGGGTGTGGGGCATCACTCTTCCCACCATTATGTGGCCAAACCTTCAACATCTCAACCAAACTTGTTCTCCTTTGTAAATAATGTGTTGTATAAATGAAAACCGATGATTGGTGGGTATTGGACTGACCAGGGATGTTTGGTTTTATGGATGCTCAAAGCAAGCAAATGATTGGTCCTCTTGAATGAATGAATGAATGAATGAATGAATGAATGAATGAATTGAAACATGTAAACAATATGAGTGTATGTACAGAAGAATGGATGTATGCACATGTAAACAAATATGTTTGTTTTCAATTAATGAAATGACCAGCAGTAAAGAGAGGGCTGTGTAAACCCCTCCCCACCCCCCTATTTTGAAGAATGGTATCTTCTGGAACCTTGACATGTAATAAAGTAGAAGCGCTTATCTTTTCTGAACTTCTTGTTTCCTGTGCTCTTTATGGCATGCAACATTAGAGGCTATATTGTAAATATGGTATGTTGTTAAAAAACGGCAACCCATTCCATCATGATCATATTCACGATATAGTATAGCTCCGAGTGCCTTATAATATATTTAAAATGATTAATTTAATTTAATTTTTCTTAAATAATTATTTTAATATTTTATTTGTGTGTGTGTGTGTATATATATATATATATATATATATATATATATGTATAGACAACAATATGATACATTAAAAATAGATATGAAGCAGCTACCGATGTGATGCAATACGATTCACCCCTATTACAATGACGTTTCAGTGCAATACAATGCAATGGAAAAAAATATGCTATTTTTGCAATTCAATATGGTACAGATAGTTTGCTTTTATTTATTTTGGTTCAGACAGACAACAAATCATTAACTAATTTATTAAATTAAGTGCCTTCTGACTTCTAACGCCTCAGTCTGTTGTGATAATATTCACGTAGCAGGAGTGATGATGAGAGAATGCGTAGTTTAGAGAGGAGAAATCAATCTACATATAAAATATTGGTCCCTTTCTAAATAATAAAAGTATAGTGCATCTACTAATAATTAAATATAAATAAATTGTATTTACTGATGCAAATATGTTAGAAACGATGAATTCCGATGCACAGTTTTTCACAATCGATGCATCGCATCAACTTTTATGCCAATGCACCAATGCGAATCAGTGAATCTTACCATCCACAACATTTTTAGCATGTTTCTTGAGCAGCAAATCAACATAATATAGTGATTTATGATGAATCATGTGACTTGATGCTGAAAATTCAGTTTTGCTATAAAAATAGAAAATGTTATTTTAAAGTAAAATAATTTGACAGTATTACTGTTCTACTGGATTTTTGATCTAAGAAAGGCAGCCTTGATGAGCATTTTCAAAAACAATCTTACAGACCTCAAACTTTTAAATGGTGGTGGCATAGCAGTGGGTTTTTACCTATACATTCTGTCCTAGTTAGATTTTACTACGTCTTGGCTTTTTGTTTCCATAGTCAGGTACTCAACGGGAGAGTCTGGATTTGCGGCACATAGACTGGACTCTAGAGGCCTGCAACATATGGAAAGTCTTTCAGAATGTGGAGAAGGAAAGAATGACATGAGGTTGTATGTACCTCATCAATGGAGTTCTCCACAGACATTCCTTCAGCAGGAGCTCTGTGACGGGCCAGCAGCAGACAAAAGGATATCCTTACTCTGTGTGTGTGTGTGTGTTTGTGTACAGGGTCAATTTATGTGGGATTTGGAGGAACTTAGGTAGATATACACTCGAGACCTTAACCTGCTAGCTGCTGGTATTTTACCCTGATTGCATTTAGTATTTAATGAGATTGGAACATGCAGCCTGACAAAAAGTCCTGCATGAGAAGGCTGTGTCCTTGCTTTCATTGGCCCAGATTGTGAGCGCTCTCGCTAAGGATGGTGTCCTCAGATACCCCCCTTTAACTCGGTTAGCCTCAGTAAACTCGTCTGTGTGCCATTCACTGTTTCAGATTAGTGATGCACAGGTTCAGACATATTAAAGCAACTGAATGGAAGCGAAACTGATGCACTTCAAACTGATAACTGTTGCTCAATTGCTTGGTCTATGTATATTTTGTTAGTATAATCAAATAAAAGCAATTAGTTTACTTCCATTCGTTCACCTTATTCGGTATTTCAATACAAGTTTGGTATTCGCTTGTACAAAACTCACTAGGATCCAATAGGCTGATTTGGTGCTCAAAAACATTTCTGACAAAAACATCTGACAAAGGGCAATGAGCAATATTGAAACAATCAAGCCGACATGCAGTAACAAAGCAAGCTTTTAAAGTCTTTAAACCCCCCTCCTCCTCACAGACACACACACACCTGGTTTATAAAGTGTTTATAGGTAACCAGGTAGCTGACTGACAGGAATGCCAGACATGTAGTCATGGTCTCTCATTAGGCAGAGAGAATGACAGAGGTCCAATACCAGAACATGCAGACACACAATGGCTTTTATAAAGCACACATTCTCAGTGTTGTCTTTGTTGTTGGGTGGTATAATCGGATCTCTCTGCTTTGCTGTGGTAAAGTTGCATCTTCATCACAGGCATACACACTTACTTACACACACTTACTCTCCAGAATCCACAGATATAGCAGGTTTTAAAGCACTCGGAGAGCAGAGGGTCCCAGCTGTTAAACTAAACACAGTCAAAATCATCTTTCTGTTTTGCTTTATATTATCCAGCAGATAAACACAAAGCACTGGTATCAGATATCAGCTGTGTAAGTTCACACTCTCTAACGGAAAGAGTCAAGAGTCTTTGTTTTCCTGTTAGTGTGCATCCGTGTTATTTTAGTGTTATGTGCTATATAGTATTTATGAATATTTTGAAGCAGCTTTTATTTTTCAGTTTTCATTTTAATTTTAGTTCATTTTTTATTATTATTTTTATTTAGCCTTAATTTATATTTAATTAAAATGAGTTAGTAATTTTAGTCAGCTTAAAAGGATAGTTCACCCAAAATGAAAATTACCTCATGTATTACTCACCCTCAAGCCATAGATGTATATTACTTTCTTCTTTCAGACGAAAACTATCAGAGTTTTATTAAAAAATATCCTGGCTCTGCCAAGCTTTATAATGGCAGTAAATGGGGGTTGAAATTTTGAAGCCCAAAAAAGTGTGTCCATCCATCATAAAAGTACTACACACGGTTCTAGGGGGTAAATAAAGGCCTTCTGAAGCGAAGCAATGTGTTTGTGTATGACA
The DNA here is from genome assembly GCF_001515625.1 of Sinocyclocheilus rhinocerous. Lineage (NCBI taxonomy): Eukaryota > Metazoa > Chordata > Actinopteri > Cypriniformes > Cyprinidae > Sinocyclocheilus > Sinocyclocheilus rhinocerous. Next base: position 255,909 of record NW_015625577.1, read on the forward strand.
AATATACATTTTTAAAACTTTGAAAGTCATTTACTCAAAGTAAATTATGGGGTAATTTTAATTTTTTGGGTGAACTACACCTTTAACTTATTTTAATTTACTTAACATGGCAACATTTTTTTTTTTCAAGTTTAATTTTTTCATCTTATACTTAATTTTTTTTTTCAGCTTTATTTAAATTATCAAAAATAATAGTTTTAGTTAACAAAAACAACACTGGCATAATGATTAGTGGCTATGTGCCCAATAATTTTTAGAGGGCTATTGCTAAATGCTAAAATTGCCAAATGTCACATGACATTTACAGCTCAAATGATTGGCTTAAAAAACTTGGCAGCAGAACTAAGATCCCATGTGCAAAGATGGCATATTTCAAATCACATACTGGCGTTGAGATACATGGGAATGCTAACTTGCTAATTTATGGTCATATTTACCACTTATATTTGTTTATTGAGTGTAATGTAATAATGATTCATTTAAAAAATAGAGTCCATTTAATATGCAACAGGAGGGATTCAGATATGTATGGATAAGTATGCAAAAAAACCCTAGTGGAAATTAGGAGAGCTCAGCAAGTGAAGATAAGATAAGGAAAAAAGTATAGAAGACAAAAGTACCATGGTACTACTCTGTTTTGTGTTGTTTTTTCAATGCACCATGATGCCACCAGTACAGTACCTCCTGTAAGAGAAGGAGGTGGTTGTCAGGGTGGGTTAAACTCAAGTTTGGGTGGGCCAGGACTATCCCGGGCCTCCAGGCCTGGAGGCAGGAGATATGAGTGAAGAATAAAAAGTAAGCAGAGAAAAGGTAGCGATCTGATAATCAATGAATGATGCATTGGAGGCAGAAAAGAAATGGAGAAAACAAAGACGGGAAGTGTGGAAGAAAACCACGAGGGGGAGTGTGCATGTGTACATGTATGTGTGTGTGCAGTATGTGAGGGGTTGATGTATAAAGGGGCCCCACGGCAGTCTGGGGGATAATACTCAGCAGATGTGTCCTTATCTGACTCTGAGAAGGGTAGCGCTGAACTCAAATGGAGGGGAGAACGTTTGCATGCTTGCGTCTGTCTACGACCAACTGACCGTTTCATGGTCGGGCTTCACATAATTGCACATCAGATTAAAATTCCAAAGAATTCCCAATGTGTTAATTGCTAATTAAATGTGAAAGTGGGGAAAGCCAGTTCCAGTAAGTCGGCGGGTCACCTCAGAGGCTCGACACCAAACGCACCATTAATTCAGCCAAGTATCTGGCCTCTTAAAACGCCTTTCAAGCCTGAAGGCACAACAAGTGGTCTGACAAAGTCTGTTGTGCAGCTTCTTTGACTGCCAAGTCCTACATTTTAGCTTTTTTAGGGTAAAATTATCAAAGCCCAGCGAGTCGGGTGCTTTTATCAGAGGCCAAGAGGAGATGACAAGGCTCTTGAGGTGGTAGGCCACCCTTTCATTAACAGTAAGGCCGAAACCACTGATAAACAGTCATTAAGCTTTGAGTTAGCGGCCCGATCTCTGCACTGACAGCTAGCTTGCTAGCTAGCTTTAAAAGTCAAAACGTTTGGAGCGATCGGTTTGCACTGCAGCCACATGAAACTACAATCAGACGTATTTAGAGGCAGGCCTCCGCTAGGTTTAAAGCACACTTCAATGGCGGGAACAAAAACAATTCTGGTTGGAAGCCGAGCCGTGCTGTCAAGCATTTTAAATAATTTTGATACATACAGTTGAAACAGCTGCGCACACGCCAATAATTTCGCTGCCGCTTTTCTCTGAATGGACGTTAGATGTGGTTTTGGAAGAGGAGGAGTGGGTCGCGAAGTTCCTTTCGCTCAGTGTTGTTTTCCCTCAACCCGTACGTGATCTTTGACTTAAACTTCCTTTTCTGTGTGCTTGTTTCTAAATATAGCTCGGTGAACTCGGATCCTAATCAGGCGTGTTTCGGGTACAAACAGTCCAAAAATACTGCGGCGGTCATGCGGCGCTCATCTGAAGCAGGACGCGGGACGTTTCGGGAGTAATTCAGTTTCAGCGTGTGTGACTCAGATTAGGTTAAGGGATACGCTGTAGAATGCGAGCATTCAGCTCAAGTCGTAAACACTGGATTAGTGCGTAGTCTGAATAGGTGATATGTATCACCTATCTGAGGACAGGGTTTGAGAAGACGCTTATTTGCTAGGGACGGGATGTTCTTTCACCTTTTAGGATCAGAGAAACAAAACCATCCAGCTTAATCCAAGATATCCTGTGTGAAGCTGAAGACTCATCTGACCTCAAACCCCTGCTGTATGACATTCTTCTTCTTCTTCTTTTGTGTTTAATGGCGGTTTGCAAACCAGCTTAAGGTGCATTTCCGCCACCTACTGGGATGGAGTGTGAGGCCTCGATGAATGAATATATTATATACTACTAATTAAAAAAAAAAAAAATTAACTAAATTCTTCTAATCAAATCTGTATCTCTCAGATATTTTAGAAGAAAATCATAAACCCTTAGATGTTTCTGTGCATTCTGAAATATATTCATAACTGAAATGTTTCATTATGAGGGATGAAAAGGCAACTGCACACAGGGTCATTCAAGTTTCAAGTTTTGAAAAAAATGAAACGTTGTACTGCACAATAAACTCTATGCAATTGTTTGTTTGTTTTTAAATAGAATGTAAAACAGACAATTTTTTTTTTACAAATTATATTTCTTTAATATAGCTAATATGGTATAGGAGTCATAATTCATCTATAGCCTATTGCTCTGGGCTCAAAAAAGTTCTGCGTTTCCCATTCATAATCACAGCATTCAACTTAATATAGCTAATATAAAATATTAATATTAATACTAATATGGTTCAAGTAATATAATTAGGTTTATTCGTTGGTTTGACTACAATGAGATACAACATTTTTATTCAAAGGTTGATTAAAAATGTAGAAAAAATTAACGAGTAGCTAACTGCATGCACAGGTCATGTGACATGCAGTTTTGTGCAATGATAAACATTCCAAACATTCATATGCAACTTAGTTGTCACGTGAAATGCGCACCTAGTTATTATCTTGAATTTTTTTTAAATCTCATTTTGAATCATCTCAATGGATTATGACATGGTAGTCCAAAAAAATCGATTTTGTTTTTATTTTTGTTCCGGTTCATGCATCACAAAGAAATGTACGCCGTGCTGTCTATACAAAAAAAAAAAAATGCACAATATGCGTACTAGATACTGCAGAAACACGCATGACTGAAGTCCAGTTCACAAATGAATCGTTCTTTTGAACTGGTTCTTTTTAGGGAGCTAGATGAGCTAGTTTCTTTATGGTTTCTGATGGTTCATGAAAAAAGGTGAGTTGATTAAAACTAGTACTGGTGGTATAGTGCAATGAAAAGCAGAGTAGTACCATGCTATGTGACGTCATTGTGTAATTCTGTGAACAAAATGGTGAATTGTTTTTTTTTTTAATCAGTCCTTTGATACGAACTGTGTAAAAGAACAATAGGACACAGTATGCAATTCTATACATGCAGATTACATGATTTGCTTTCTCTCAGCTTCACATTTGAAATTTCTTGCAAACCTTTTCTGATAAGGCTGTTATGTGTTTATCTTTTAGTTGGTTAAGGGTCATTGAAAGAACATTGTACTGCTGCTAATACCCGAGACCTTCTGTCCTCACAGGACTTCCTCTCTGAGCTCTGTAATGTCAAAGGATTCCTCAGCGGTTGTGAGCTATTGAGATTTACCGGGCACACAGGGTGCCGAGTCAGTTTAGGCCATGTGCACAATAAATCATCCGTGTGAATGTGTTTGTGCTGCAGTAGAAATGCCAGTGAAGTCTTTACTTAGTGAAGAACGGTTACGGCTCCATTACTGAACCTGTTAAGAATAAGATGTGACGGTATACAGTGCGTTTAATACTTTTAGGCAAGAGATCTTTTGTATCTTCCTCTATAATCAGTGATACTGTTTACAGTAAACCGATGCCCCGTTCTATTTCATATCCATGCGTGTTCACTACTTTTGCCATAAAAAGATCTTATCATATTAGTGAAATTTCAGGGCAGGAAGGACCAATGTCTGTTATCAACAATGTAAGCAATGAAGATGTCAGTTTCAAACCAAACAGCTTTATGTTGGTCAACTATATATTTATTTATTTTTGCATTTTCTGAGGAAAACTTCCATTTTGTCAGACAAAAACTATTTTACAGGTTCACTGAACTATCAAATGTAGAAAAAGTTGAAAATGCATTAAAATTTCAAGTCAATTTTAGGCCATTTAGTTTGATCACTGATGATGCACTTGAATCATTTGTGTTTTTGGTCAAAGCTTAATCATTTGTGCTTTTGCTTGTAGCTTCATAAAATTATGATTGAACCACTGATGTCACATGGACTATTTTAACGATGTCCTTAGTACTTTTCTGGGCCTTGAACGTGTCAGTTGCGTTGCTGTCTATGCAGGGTCAGGATCTTGGATTTCATCAAAAATATCTTAATTTATGTTCTGAAGATGAACGAAGGTGAATCAGGTTGCTTAAACAATGTAGCAAGTGCAGGAACTATTTTTTACCAAGGTTACCATTGTAAGGCAAGGCACGACAAGGCAAGTTTATTTATATAGCACATTTCGTACACAATGGTAATTCAAAGTGCTTTACATAAAAGAAAGTAAAATAATCATTAAAAAATAATCACAAAAATAAAACCATTTGAGTTTAAGTATTTGTTCAGCTGATTAAAAACTACCTTTTCAATAATCTTGCCTATAAAAGGAAGATTTGATATTGGTCTATAATTGCTCAAAATGGTGTTATCAAGATGCTCTTTTTCAGAAGGGGCTTAACAACTGTATGGGAAATACTTGTCTTTATGCCTGTGTTTTCATTCACTTGAATAGGATTAAATACTATTACTACCAGTATAGATATTTTTGTACTGAGATTCGCTCTTGAACAAAGAGAAATTGTCAGAGACAGAAAGAGGGGTGACTGTCACAGACAGAAGCTACTGTAACTCCTTAAGAATCCCAAGTCTCAAGACACAATAAATCACAATAGCTTACAGAAAGAGAGGGCGAGAGAAATCAAATGTCTGTAATAGAGCTAAAAACAAAATCTGCACATTCTCAACTGTTTGTTTTTGATGCATGCGTTAGTTATGTAACTCGGATAATGACTTTGGATTGAACCATAAGCTAGATTTGTTTATATTACAATATACACAGGCATAAGTAGCCACCATTAAACATTACAAAACCACAAGGGAGCATGTTGCTGCCTTTCTAGTTATGACGCAACAGAGCCGCATTATAAGTCATTGACCTGTGCCCTAGTGATGTCATTAAGATGCTTTAATTAAGCGAGGCATGAGAGTAAAATCACAGCATACGTATATGAGCGAATGTAGCATACTGTTATTCTTGGCACTATGGTTGCCGTATATCATTAGCTAGATATTACTTTAACATTGAGTCTCAGCCTTCACAGATAAACATATACACGCACACAGTGACATTTGGGATATGTTACACTGCTTTTGACATTTCATGAACTAATATACACACGCTCTCTGATAACCGTGTGTTGTATAACGGATCTGAGGTGTGGTGTGATCTACTGACCTTTGCGTTCTCTGGGTCATGATGTTAGAAAGTATACAGAGCAAACACATACAGCACTGTAGTGTGTGTTGTTGAGCGAGAGTGTAAAGTCTTTGATCTGATCACAAGCCACATTCCACACCTCAGTATGTGTGTGTGTGTGTGTGAGAGAGAGAAAGAGATGGGAATTTTAGTATAAGCGTGTGGGTGTATTTGATTGACGGCTGTGGTCAAACAGCATGAGGGTAATTTGAGTCACTGATGGGTATAAGCCAGGCCAGCAGAAGCTATGCTTTTATTATATCACACTCTCGCAAAAACACTTCAGCAAGATTTAGTTTCGTACACTGGTTAGGTTTAGTTTCATGAGATAAATCAGTATATAAATAGTAAGTAAATTGTTACAGGAAAAATATTTAGATCAGTTTTATAATACATTTTATGCACTACTATTCAAAAAAATTTTTTTAATTAATACTTTTATTCAACAAGGATGCATTAAATTGATCAAAACTTTCAGTGGAGACTGCTATAGTGTTACACATATTTATATTTCAAAATCATGTTGTTTTAAACTTCCTATTCATCAAATAATCCTGAAAAAGGTATTATGAAATAAAATTAAATAAAATTACATTTTGAAATATACTCAAATAGAAAACTGTTGTTTTAAATTATAATAATATTTCACAATATTACTATTTTTACTGTATTTTGATAAAATATATGCAGCCTTGGTGAGCATGAGCACATACGAGCACACACATGCATAATATTTATATTATTTATTTTAATTTTTATTTAGTTAATGTTTTTTTTCCTGTGCTGATTTGTTTCCTATTAAAACAGAAATTTTGGGGTGGGATATATCAAACAAGCATGTTCTTGCTGATGCTAGTGTTCTAGAGAACATTCCATTGGATTCTTTGTACACTTCTGTGAACAAGAATCATCAATATTTTGGAAAACAAAGACTGTCAATTTTACATGCGTATGTATGTGCTAAACTTCTATTTATGAAAACAAGGTCTAAACGCCACAAAACACAATCATTTTTGATTTCATTGGGTTTAAGACCCAATAATAATTAAATTTATTTTGAGACCCTACAATCAAACGTATTCTATATTCCCCTCCATGCAGTGCGTGTCTATTGCAATTCTCAGTTCAATCTCTTCTGCTCATGACAGGTAAGAAGGTGTCACGAGAACAAGAAAGAACAAGGAGGAGTTGGCACAAAGAATAGAGCAAACAAAAATGTTGCCAGAGTAATGCGGTTGACTTGAACATGGTGAATGTTTTATAGTTGTATGTAAATATATTAAAGTTATTCTTTTGTTTCAGTATGAGGGTGTCCTTGATATATTTGTTTTCTATTTACCCATGTTTCTGAATGCCATTTTCATAATAATGGATGTCATTTTTACAATTCATAATAGTTGCATTGTGTATAACTGCCATTCTATGGTATGAGGAAAACTCATTTGTGACATCCAAAATAATGTTCAACATATGTTAAAGATGTGAATCGAAATATTAAATATTAAAAAAGAAAATCCAGTCATATAAAGTATGCAAACATTTCTCTTCACTCAGTGTATAATAATTTGCCTTTGGAAAAAGAAGATTAGTGATCAAATTTTAATATTATTTTTCATACAGTATGAATGCAATGCAATGACATTTGGGTTTGTTTTCATGTTTGATCAACATCTGTGCATTTCTCAAATGCACATAACATAAAATGCACAAAAAGCAAAGCACATAAAATAAATCATTGGCTTGTTTGTAATAATTCCCTATCTTTACCTAGTTATGTTTGCTTGGTTTGGATTTGTTTTGGGACTGTGCTGTGTAATTTTATTTTGCAAAGTGGTTTCAACTCTTATTTAATCACGACCGTGGACTGTTTGATATTTTTTAATATTTTCTGTGCTAGGGAAATCTGTGGAATTATAGAGAAAACAACAAAACCCAAATTAGCGAAAATATGAAATACGCAAATGTATAAGTGGTAGCAGGGTTATTATCGTTATTATATAAAACATTTTTGTTTAGTTTAAGTTAAAGAACCAAAATTATTAAATCTAAATATACAAAAATTAAAATCTATATGGACATTATTTGACAAAAAATAACAAAAACTAATGACAAAAAAAACAACAAAAGTACTAAAGAAATTAACAAAAATAAACTGAAAACACAGAACCATTTACAGAACTAAAATGGTACATAGCAAACTTCTTAGTACTGGGCATTAAATTCAGGCATAAATCTGCAGAACATTCTGAAGAATTCTGCATATGTTTTAACTTTGTAAGCAATCTCTGTTTAATCCTTTCAAGAAAGGTATATTGAAAAGGAAATACTCAATATACTTTCTTTCTTAAACCTTAAGTGTATATGTTCTGTGAATGCAATATCAATGTGTATGTGTGTTTAAGTCCTTCGGGATGGTGGGACGATTTCCAGGACGACCGCCAGGCATGTGTTACCCCTGGCCTGCACACTTCAATAACATACACACACACACAAACACACACACACACACACACACACACACAAACGGCTGCTCTGAGTGCGGCCCCAACAGGGACAGCGGGTCTCAACATTCCACTCTTGTTACCATGACAACCTCCATGCCAACAACACAGTCCGGCTCTTTTACCCTTTAACACGTTCCTGGTGGAGACACTTCCTCCAGCACGTACACACACACACTCACATGTCCACTCAAAAACAAACTCACAGTTAGAATTCAATAAATGGACTAATACATGCAAGATCGCGACCCATGGAGGGATAGGGTCAGCAAATGACTAGAAACACAATGATTGCACTATATGTCTTTACTCAGTTATATAAATACTGTTAAGTACTGTTAATAAATACTGCTGTTTGCCATCATGACTTATTAGTAGGCCCACACAAGTGCTTGTGTGCTTTTCACCTTTTCTCCTTGTAATAAACAAATTCATGAAGACGTTTTTTAACTTTAAACCATTGCTTCCAGCTAAAATGTGAATCTATAATCCATAATAATGCTTCCTCCAGTGTAAAAGTCCATCCTCTGTTGTCCTCTCACATCAAAATCCACCAACATATTTGTATAGAACTCTTTTAGACTGTTAAGCGATGCTTGATCTGTGCATATTTCTCTCCTGATTCAGACGAGACGACTTTTTACATATATATATATATATATATGCATGCAGCTTTTCACTTTTCAAGACATTAACTGATGGACTGGAGTTGTGTGGATTATTTGTGGATTATTGTGATGTTTTTATCAGCTGTTTGGACTCTCATTCTGACGGCACCCATTCACTGCAGAGGATTCATTGGTGAGCAAGTGATGCAATGCTAAATTTCTCCAAATCTGTTCAAATAAAGAAACAAACTCATCTATATCTTGGATGACCTGAGGGTGAGTAAATTTTCAGCAATTTTTTTCATTTTTTGGGGTCAAATTGTCTTTTAAGAATGTAAATGTTTGAATTTTTGTTTAAATGGTTTAAAGATGCATTATTATTTATTGACTTATTTTTACATACAGATTTTTATACTGTTTAGAGCATGTGAGTTTGAGAAAGCATATGTGCAATATAGATAGATGTATTACTGCAAATTCAGTTAGGTGTATAGGCTATATACAGTATATTTGTTATGTTTTGTTATGTATGTGCAATTGACCGTTTCCTGTATTTGTACATTGAAACTGTTGAGTAAAAACAATTTTAAAAACAGTTGAATTCATTCACTAATCTTGCAAAATTTGAGTATTTATGTGTGCTGAAAACGTCTCAAGCAACAGGTGGCGCAAGGACATACAGATATTATAGATTACATACAGATAAAAATATGGTTTCTTACTAGTGTCATTCTAATAATGAATCCATATTTTATAAATGAGAAAGCTAGTTATTTTTGTAAAACACATACGTGGCAAAAATTGTGTCGAGCAAATTGTGTCATTCTCAAAAACAGAAAAATGACAATGAACAGTTTTTATAAAGGTCTAAACCGCACGATTATGCGACGGACCTCTTTTGCCAGATGTTTATATGCCTACACAGACTGCATTTTATCATCATTTTATTGAATTAATTTTTTATATATTGCTGCCTCTACTTTAGAAACTTCATACAGCACCTTAAACTCATTTAAAAATATTTAATAGACAAACAAGCAAATAAAATAAAAGAAAGAGAGTTTGACTGACCCTGACCCTAATTCTGACATAAATTTTCATGTGTTTTGCTTCAAAGCAGCCATGCACACACACACATATACATGCATGTGCAAACACACATCACAACCTTAATTTATGGATTCATGCAAATAAATACACATAAACCCATGCGGTATGACTGCGTGTCAATGTGTGTCACGGCGTAATCGCCAATCGAGGCCTGAGAGCAAGCGTCAATCTTTCAAAGGTAAAACAACAAGTGCTGTCCTGTTTACTGGACGTATGAACGCGCAGCAGACATGAGCAAGTCTGTTTGTGTGTGGCCGCTTAGCTTGGGATGATGTAATGCCCAGTACAGACAGAACAGCAGGACTCATTACACAGTCTGACGCCGTGTGGAGACGGGCTACAACTGACCTGCATACACACACACGCTCTTACATAACGCACGCCACTTTAGAGCATCCAACCGGTGGGTGTGGGTATGTGTGACCGAAACGAAAAGTCCAGGAACACATCATTTATGTGTGTCTGTGTGTTTGTGAAGGTGTGTCTGCGTTTTCTAATATCTGTAATTCAGCACATGAATCACAGAGCTTTTGAGGACAAATGTAAGAAGATTCTGACCATGGGAAAAGCTGAGGACTGAAGAAAGGATGCTAGTAGCAATAGGAGATACTACGGTTGCCGAGAAGTGCAAAACAAATCACAATTCTGAAAACAAAATAACAAATTACAAACGCAAATGCAAGTCTAAAAAACAAAATAACAATTCAGAAAGCACAACAACAATTCAGAAAACATTATAACAAGTCAGAAAACACAATGACAAATTCGAAAACAAAATAACAAGTCAGAAAACACAACGACAAATCCGAAAACATATGTTTGAGACAGCGCCATTGGTTTGGGATTACTCACCGCTGACTGGACGAGACATCTGTCAATCAACGTATACAGGGAAGAACCAGCCGAAGAACAGCAGAGTCGTGGTATAAAGTTTGGAGATGGTATTGAAGTAGCTCAGTTTAAATGTATTGTATGATTTGCCCTTACTATGGAATAAAAGATACGGGGTGTCTATTTACATTTAGTTAAAAGTGGTTGTAAACCATCAGCTCCAATGGTGCAGATGGATAAGCACTTGTCATTGGCTTTTTGCCGCGATCGACCCGGGTTCGATCCCGACTTTTGCCAAACTTTTTTTTTCTCCCTTTTCAAATCTCGTATCACATCGTAAAGGCATTTATTTTCAATAAAAATTAAGGAAATAATCAAAAAGTTGAAAATAAAGTATCGGGTAGGGTTAGGGTAGGTGTAGGGAGGGCTTTATTGTACCAATAAGGTGGCATCCATTTAATAATTAAAATTAAAATTATAATTTACACTCAATACGTTATTATTGCATACTGTTTTATAATGTACTACAATACTGAAGTGCAGATAATTGCCACTATTTGCAACAAGTAGTATACTTGATAGTAGAAATCCTGCTATTTTAACATAGTGTAAATAGGTATTTGCACTTAGTGTAAATAGCATATTGCTAAAAATACTGCTATTTTCACTTAGTGTAAATAGAATCCATTGCTAATACGAGATTTGAAAAGGGAGGAAAAAAAAGTTCGGCAAAAGACGGGATCGAACCCGGGTCGATCGCATCAAAAAGCCAACGACACACGCTTATCCATCTGTATTTTTTATTCCATAATAAGGGCAATTCATACAATACATTTAAACTGAACTACTTTAATACCATCTCCGAACTTTCTACAACGACTCTGCTGTTCTTCGGCTGGTTCTTCCAGTATACGTTGATTGACAGATGTCTCGTCCAGTCAGCGGTGAGTAATCCCAAACCAATGGCGCTGTCTCAAACTATACCTACCTCTTCCGGTTTGTCTGATTTGTCGTTGTGTTTTCTGACTTGTTATTTTGTTTTCGAATTTGTCATTGTGTTTTCTGACTTGTTATAATGTTTTCTGAATTGTTGTTGTGCTTTCTGAATTGTTATTTTGTTTTTTAGACTTGCATTTGCGTTTGTAATTTGTTATTTTGTTTTCAGAATTTGTATTGCACTTCTCTGCCACCGTAAGATACTACTTGTTGAACGTAAGAAGGTCACAACGAAAGTATTGAGAAAGTCTAAGGGTCCCAGAGGAAAGAAATGTTTGATATCTCAGTTGTTTCTCTGTGACAGCAGTTGCTGAAGTCTCCTGCTTAGATCGTTCTCCTGAGAGAAAGTGTCTTCTCTAGACAAACTGCACTGCTATCAAAAGTCGAAGAGAAGTGAAACATGAAATATTGATGACCGTAGTACTATTGGTCAATGAGTGTTTTATTCATTCATTCATTCATTTTGGTATTGGTCAATATTTGTGTGTTTTTAAAGTTATTGCTCAGTATTCAATATTAGTGCTTTTCAGACTCATATTATTATATTGTTCAATATTAGATTTTTTTTATTTAATGTATTTGTCAGAATTAGTATTAGTTTTGTAATGTAATTTTGTTTTAGTAATGTATTTTGTCAGAATTAGTTTTTAAAAGTATTGGTATTAGTCAATATTACTCTTTTTTTAATGATCATATTAGTCCGTATTTGTCTTTTAAAAATATTTATCAGTCTTTGTCATTTCGTTTTTTAATTACTATTTGTGTATTTTATATTTTAATGATAAATATTAGTGTTTTTTTTCTGTTTTGTTCAGTATAGTTTTTTTAATGAATGTATTTTATAAATAGTACTGCTTTTTACAATTATTGGTATTTGTCAGTATTAGTGTTTTTAAATAACATTTTGGTCAGTATTTATGTTTTAATTATTAATTTTCAGTCTTAATTTTTTAATAATTTAATTTAATAATATATATTTTTTATAATTTAATAATTAATAATTGGTATTGATCAATAATTGTGTCTGTTCTACTTTTTAATAACTGTACCAATCAATATTAATATTTTTACATGTTCCATTTTGTTTAGTATTGTGTGTATTTTAATTCATGTTTTTGTCAATTTTAGTGCTTTTTAAAATGATTGGTATTACATTTCATATTAGTCAATATTTGTGTTTTTATTAAAATACTACATGTGTCAGTTTTAGTGCTTTTTAAAATAATTGGCATTGGACCAAATGAGTGTTTTTGCATTTGGTCAATATTAATATTTTTAATGAGGCTACTAAATCAGTCAAAATAATTGTTTTTAAATCGGTCAGTATTAGTGTTTTATAATCATCATATTGATCAATATCAATATTTTTTCATCAGTATTACTGTATTTTTTTGTCATTATTATTGTTAATATTAGAGTTAATATTACTAATATTAGAGGTCTTTATTTGATCAATTTTAGTTGATTACCATTAGTTTTGTTTTATGATTGTATCATCAATATTACTGATTTAGAATCAGCATATTGCTTTAAATTATTGTATTAGCCAATATTACTGTTTTTTTAATCATAGTATTTTATTACTTTGTTTCATTTACTAACAGTCATCCACCTTTTCCTGATTTCACTAAAAGTTTGGATAATTCTAGACTGCAGCTAAAAACATACAGCCAAAAACATACATATTTTTTCAAAGCATCCATTGTCTCAGTTATTGGTCATAATGAGATAAAGAGCGAGTCTCAGTGTGGGATCTGGAAGTGTTTGACGAGTTTCCTCATCAAGGCCCACAGCCTCTTTTATAGGGAGTCAGTTCCATGTTTTGGAAGTCGGTGTCTGTGTGTGTGTGTATGTGTGTGGATGTGGTAGGGCTGACCCCATTGTCCCGTATGACCCCGCTGATGTGAGTGTGTGTGGACGGGGCAGAGGGGTGCCCTTCCTGGAGTGAACTCTCTGTGGTCATTACTTCCACCCATAACCCTGGACAAGTGGCACTGACAGCCTAACAGATCAAAGTGTGTGTGTGTGTGAGGGGGGTCAGCTTTGTCTAATAAAATGTGATGTCGAGGCAGGGAGCTCGCCAGCAGATGACAGAGAGGACTTACAAAGGACCGAGTCCTCTGGCTGGCAACGCTGAGTGTTTTTGTTTTTAAGTGTCTGTGTTTATGAGCGACAGAGAGACTTGTTTGTGTGGAAGTAAAACCTTTAGTGTTTCCCTCAATCGTTTTACTCATGCACACATGCTCACTGTCTCACTGACTTTTGTCCAAAGTTAATGTGTTTTATAGCCCTTCCTCAGCTAGCAGTTCACATCAGTGGCTACAGTGGGTTAAAAAGAACCTAGACACTTCAAATTTAATAAATTTGCAAACCAGGTGGTCCCAAGGTAAATTTTAGTGGCTGTTTGAAGTTCAAATTTCCTTTAGTGAGGTTGAAATAACTGCATTTTATGGTTAGGATTAAAGTTAACCAGTACAATAAATGTAAAATAAAAAGTAAGTAAGTAAATAAATCAATCAATAAATAAACAAATAAATAAATATGAATTTGTATTTTATATTATGTTATAGCAGTTCACATCAGTGGCTACAGTGGGTTAAAAAGTACTTAGACACTTAAGACACTTCAAATTGAATTTTGATGCAAACCAAGTGGTCCCAAAGTAAATTTTAGTGGTTGTTTGAAATTTCGAAATTACTTTAGTGAGGTTGAAATAACTGCATTTTATGGTTAGGATTAAAGTTAACCAGTACAATAAATGTAAAATAAAAAGTAAGTAAGTAAATAAATCAATCAATAAATAAACAAATAAATAAATATGAATTTGTATTTTATATTATGTTATAACGATGAAAATAAATGTAATTTAATAATAAATATGAAATAATAATGAAAACAAATGGATATTTAAAATAAAAATTATATATGTGGATATATGTGACGTCATGTGGATATTAATTAATTAAAATTAAATATTTTCAGGCACAAATGGCACCCATGTCACAGGGAAATGTGTTGGGCATCACACAATAATATATGCAACAAAATATATAAATAATTTTCTGTATTTTATAAATATGCAATGTGTTTTTTTATATTACATAATATAAAAAAGCAAAATCATGCATTTAATGAGGTTACAGTGCAACACTGTAAGGTTTATGCTTACAACAAATCTTACGATTGAATGAAAATATTAAGAAAGTACTGGTGGAAAAACATTATGAGTGCATAATGAAAAATTATATTAAAAAAAAAATATATATATATATATATTTATGATTGCTATTTGTTCCCAAAAATGTGCATTGTCTTTATTTTCTGGTTTAAAGTTCGTCAACGTCTCTGTTGCTATGTGCTGTTAACTAAACATTTTTCTTTAATACATATTTCAGATTATTTATTAAATTATAAATAATATAGTAATATTTACATATATTTAAAATAAATGTAATTAAAAACATCATATTAATTATTTAAATATAAATAATTTTACTGAAATGTTCCTGCACGAACGGCACTCATCTCGGTTCTTTTTAATATCTAAATTATTTCTCTTTGACAGCAATGACATTAAATAGAGACCATACAGAGTTTGTCTCCAAGACTCAACAAGACATATTACTCAATATTTCACATTATTATATTTCTCTGAAAAGTCTCAGTAATATCTTATGCAACTTTGCATTTAAAGGGGTCATATGATGTTGCTAAAAAGAACATTATTTGGTGTATTTGGTGTAATGAAATGTGTTTATGCGGTTTAAGGTTAAAAAAACACATTATTTTCCACATACTGTACATTATTGTTTCTCCTCTATGCCTCGCCTTTCTGAAACGCATCGATTTTTTTACAAAGCTCAAAGTTGCTTTGTATCAAGTTTTTACAAAGTTGCGTTGCATCGCGCCGCGTAAACATAAAACCATGTCTGCATTTGTGATCAGAGAAATGACAAACAACAAGCGCTACTCTACACTGCCCAAAACTCACGTTTGAATCGTCAGTGGCAAATTCTTTATATATAAAAAAACATACTTACAGTCTGTGAGTCAGAACAGCCGGCATTGTAGTCTACACTTCCAGTAAACAGTCCTCCATAAAATGTGCTGCACACATCCGAATATTTGGGTTGAAGTGTTCTGGAACAGTGTTGTAAATACAACTTAACCACTGATTTCTAGTAGTGTCGTGTCCTCACCAAACAAAGTAGTTTCGCTTTCACAACGAAACACACAGCGTCTTCACGACATGGCGGCCATGGCGGCAAGCACCTTTTGTTGTTTCAAATAAATAAGCACACATTTGTTATTAAAAATATTTGTTTGTTAAAAATAATGGTTAGTTTAGTAGCCACAGTGACATTTCTGTTATATCTTACAACACTAATTTTATGCATTATAAAATGCATTACGTTGTATTGCTAGGAAAAATGCTGTTTTTTTTTGTTTGTTTGTTTGTTTTTACATTTTTATGGACATATACAACAGCAGATTTTGCACTTTGAATACACACAGCTTACTTTACATAAGTTGGTGACATGCAACTCTTAATTTGTGGTTAGGTTGAAAATTGCTCATAGATTTCATTTTTAAACAGCATTTATATTTTTTATGTTTTTTTTTTAATGCATATCATTTATGGTTGTCAATAATAGCAGTTTTTTGGTGCTGAGTTTCTCGAAATTGATTCTGAATAATTCAGATTGCTTTCATTTATTTATTTCAAAATGTTTTGTGTTATGTTGTACATTGTTGATAGTTTTCATACTTAAGCTGTGAAAGGAACATTTTTAAGGGCTCAACACAACAGCTTTTATGATGCAGAAGCCACTTTAGTTTTTGATTCTGAATATATTATTCAGCTTGTTTTGTTATTTATTTCAGAAATCCTTGTGATATATTCAGTTTGTGCTGGTCTGACTTAAATAAAATAGTGTTTAAAAATTACTTTCTGTTTAAGTCAGTTTTGTGTTTGTATAGACCATAACGCATAAAAGGGCATTAATGGGAACATTAAAGAACGTTCTTTAAAAAAGTAACTAAAAAGTTACTTTTAACAGTAATGCATTACTTTTTGGTGTAAGTAATCAACAAAGTAATTGAGTTACTTTTTGAATGAAGTAACTAGTAACTGTAACTAGTTACTATTTCTTAGTAACTAGCACAACACTGTCAGCGACCAGCACGGATCAGCTCTGGGCATGACGAAGCGGATATCGTCCTCTTTTGGAAGACCAAACAAAGTAGATTCGCTTTGACAACGAAGCACACAGCGTCTTCACAACATGGCGGCGGCATCAATACTACAGCGAGAATAAAAGTTACTCCTTCTTTCTTTGCGTGAACATTTGGGCTGTGTTATGCAAATCTTCCCACATCGTGACGTAGGTATGTGGGGGCGTGTTAGAACGAGCCGTTTTAGGTAGGCGTGGCTGACTCTTAACTTTTATAAAGAATATCTCTTTGGATTTGAGACTTTAGTCTTTGCAACTTTACAGATCTTCTTTATGCACCAAGAGCTTGTAACACTTCAAAGAGAAAGGAAAAATTGAAATCGCATCATATGACCCCTTTAAGTTAAATTTAGCTTGTTATAAATATGTTTTATTTAGAAAACAAAAGTAAGATTATGTTGTACCCAGGCAGTACAGATAGAGTCTTCATATTGTCTCTGTGCAGTAAGACACCCAAGCAGAATCTGCAACTCTCAGTGAATAAGCCACGTCTTTGTTCTATAGTCTCTCTCTAAAGACTCATACAGGAGTCTAAGGCTCATTTGGAGGCCCTGCGCTCTGTTTTAGGGAGATGTCATGTCTTTTCCTGTGTCCTTTGTGTAGCGCTCTGAGTTTCGAGGGGAAGACAAACACACAAATGCATCCACACACACTCGCAGAGGTGGAGGTGATCTCATGGGGTGGAATGATTATCTGTGCCTCTATTTGGGCTGATAAATGCCTGGATTAGTCCGCCGGGTGTGTGTGGGGCGGGTATGAGGGGGTCAGTGGGTTCAGGGGTAGAATTGAAATTTGAGGGGGGGAACGGTCCCTTACCTCACGTTGCCCCAAACTCTCTCACTTTTTTTCCCCTCACATGGGGTTTTTGGGCTGCTGTTGGGGACTTGGGAGGGGGTATGAACGCTGAAGTAAAAAATGGAGAGAGTGATGAATGAAAGAGAGATGAATAATAGAAGAAAGGGATGGAGACAGACATGCTGTGAACAGATAAAGAGAGGTCAGAAGCAAAAGAAAAGAAGAGAGAATGAGAAAGAGAGGTAACGTATGGAAGAATGTATGAATAGGTTCTCCTGGTGGAGGTGTAAGCGAAGGAATGCCCTTATAAAGCGAATAACAGGCTTTTGCCCTGAGGTCACACACACTTACGCGCATTTGATGGGACAGCGCACACACTTTCTGCACTTACAGTGGAAACACTCGGTCTGTGGAGGGAAATAAGCGTGTGCTGTTAACGTGCATGCTGGTATGTGATTGCTGACAGGATATTTTCCGTGTAACCTACACCTGGTGGTCATATCAGCACAGACTGCACGCACGAACGCACTAGCGCACATACAGCGCACTTCACATGCATTTGTACTATGGCGATATCGTCTAACGTTTAAGAATAATGCGGATTGATAAAGTACACCGCCATCTTGTGTTCCATCTTGGCAGTGTTGTTGATGCCCCAAAAAATTAAACCTTACCTTCATGAAGAAAACTCACGATTAAATAGATAACTGTTACGTGTTTTGATCGTTTACAAGCAAAATACATTATTCTTTAAAAATGTGCATTGAGCATTGTCAAAAATGTAAGTTTCTCTGTGGGTAAATTGATATAATTTTATAAAGACTATAAATCACCTAAAGTAGTTATATCATTTAAAACATTTATATAATATGCATTTTTTGAGTTACTGACATAAAGCTGGGCTATAAGTTAGCGATAAGCTAAGCAATCAGGCAGTTAATTTAATGTGATGTTAATCAGGCTAATTCTTTGTTAAAACTAGCAGGCTAATCATTAACAGTATGCTAAGCTAACAGGCTCATTATGTAGCTTATTACAACCTGATTCTAAAAAGAAAATTGCTTGAATTGTTATAAAACACTGACATATTTTATTGGTTAAGACAGCACAGTAAAGTAATATTGTGGACTTTCTATTCTGTTCACTAAATAAAGTACCCAAAATAATTTTAGTCAGCCAGTGAGGATCTCAATGGATTTGACACAACACCTGCATGACTGGAGATGAAAAATTGAATATTTCTTGCCCAGACAAGGTTAGTAGATTCTCACATATTTCTGTTGCTAACATATACATTTTTAAGTTTTGGGGATATACTTTCAAAACAGTGTGTAGGCCTGTTTCCACTGCTATTGTTAAGCACCAGCTATAGATTTTTAGTTGAGAACTAGTGAAAAATAAGTTCTTACAGTGATTCTCCTTTTTTTTTTTTTTGAAAGAAATTAATACATTTATTTAGCAAGTAAACATATATGTTACAAAGGATTTCTATTTCAAGTAGGCCTAAATGTTGTTCATTTAAACCTTTTTATTTATCAAAAGAATCCTGAAAAAATTTCAAATTTTGAGTCACAGTTTCAGAATATAAAAAAATATTAAGAAGCTCAACTGTTTTAAATATTAATAATAGCAAGAAATGTTTCTTGAGCAGCAAATCATAAAATCAGCTTATTAGAATGATTTCTGAAGGTCCAGTGACACTGAAGATCAGAGTAATGGCTGCTGAAAATTCAGCTCACACAAATAAATTACATTTTAAAATATATTAAAATAGAAAAGTTATTTTGAATTGTAATCATATTTCACAATATTACTGTTTTACTGTATCGATTAAATTCAGCTTTGGTAAGAATATTAGTTAGAGAGTTTGAGACCTGAATGACCAGACATACGACAGCGATATGCAAAAACATATGTATTTATTTCTGTCATACTCTGTAAATAATTCAAAAGAAAAACAGTGATACAGTAAGCATACTCTTTTCATTTGTACTCTTTTTTTTTGACATTCTAAAATAAAAATACTAGAAAATGTAAAGACTGCAACACTCTCTGAGTGCAAAAGAGACACACACACACACACACACACACACACACACCACTGTGCTTATGTTACACTCCCATAGTGCAACAAATGCGTCCACTGATTAAACTAGAGAATATTTACACACTGCAAAAACCCAAAACTGCAAAAAGATTGTGTGTGAATGAGAGTGGTTTGTGTGTCAGCCACTATTTGAACTTTTTTGATTTGAGAATTATCTTACATATCATCATTATTTTAAATTATGATGTATACATACTGATCCATTTTTTTGTAATTTTTTTTTTATTGTATGGGTAAAATATATGTGCACTGGAAAATTACTGCAAACGACTCTGGAGGAACAATAATTGGCTCTTTTGTTGTAGTTGGTAAAAGAACAAACCCCCGAAGCATTCTCAAAGTATGCCACAAAAACCCGTATTCTAGAACATTTTATGTTTCACGACATTTCACATTAGAATCAGAATGCATCAAAGAACATTTGCATTTCAGGTTCCATGAATGTGACTCTTGGAAATCATTGTGTTGAGTGATATACGTCTGGTACTGAGAGATCTAACTGTTCTAAACTCGCAATACAAAGATCCGAATGGTTTCAGATTCCCCCAGAAACCTGAAAATTCCCATTTTGGCGTTTCATCTTTATAGCATTTAGAAACTATAAAGACACATGGTTAGATTAACTATAACATGATGGAATTCTGGTTTGTATGTCTGCATCCCAGTTTGTATACTATACATTGTATATAGTTGGCGAGATGAGAAAATGTATGTACCCCAAATTATATTCCATTGAAAATAGAAAGCGTAATTGGATGATATAATTTTCCAGTGGATTTTCAAAATACACATCCATGCATGCTTTTTTTTCTGATACGACCACAATCCCTTGCACGTCAGACGTTTTTCTGAGTACTATGACACTATTTTTACACTTTCAGCTTTTTAAGTTTAAGGTTTTAAATTATGAGTTTAGCTAAACGTTAAAAGTTCACCAAAAAAATGAAAATTTGCTGACAATTTAGTTATCCTCAGGCCATCCAAGATGTAGATTTTGTTTCTTTATCAGAACAGATTTGGAGAAATATAGCATTATGTCACTTGCTCACCAATGGTTCCTCTGTTGTGAATGGGTGCCGTCAGAATGAGAGTCCAAACAGCTGATAAAAGCATCACAAAAATCTACAAGTAATCCACACAAATCCAGTCCATCAGTTAATTTCTTGTGAAGTGAAAAGCTGGGCGTTTGTAAGAAACAAATCCATAGTCATTTTAACATGAAACTGTCTTCTTCTAGCCAAAATATTCATCCGTAATCCATAATAATGTTTTTTTTTCCCAGTGAAAAAGTCCATCGGTTCTGATGAAGAAACAAACGCATCTACACCTTGGATGGCCTGAGGGTGAGTACCTTTTCATTTCTGGGTCAACTGTTCCTATAATGTTAATGTAATACACAGTGTGTTAATGTAATACATTCAAAAGTACTTATTTGTAGCACACAGTTTAAGTATGCAAACTGGAATGCAGTGCATATGAAGAACACTATACTGCCATCTACTGGTAAATTGTGGTACTGCATCTCCGGGGGTCTGCAGAACTGAGGCACCCCTCTGTTTTTGGTCTTTAACCTTTCCCCCCTAACTACTACATTGTTGTGTATTTTCATTGTAGTGACTAGTTTTTCTACCTTCATTTAATTGTAAACCTATATGACATCATTCTACTGACCTTAAAGCCCCTCCCTAAAGTCTTTTTTAAGTCACAGTGAACCCAGGTCTCCAAGGCAATGCTTTTTACTTGGATGCCAGCTTTGTACATGTGTATGTGAGCATGTGCTGATACAATTTTTGAAAAGTGCTTGTATTTGATGTGCATGTCTACACGGTTTACATTGAAGAGTGCCTCTGTGTTGGTTTAATGTGTATTAAATAAACAGATTAGGATTGTGTGATGGGGATGGCAGTGAGGGGAGGGGCTTCAGACAACCGGCCCCATCTTTAGGGGTGTGGCTTGATCACATCTGAGCAGACATCAATCAGAACTTCAGCATGACATCACAGTCTCGCCCATAGCAGTGCAAAGAACTACAGAGCACAGTGTCTCCATGGCAAAAACTGTACAGTAGAGCGTAAAACAGTGTTTGTGTTGCCATTTTTAATTGGCAGATAAACATCTGTATTGGTCCCTCAAATTACTGATGGCAAAGCCAGCCGATTGCTAAATGACACCATCACCATTGCTCATTGGCTATTCCACATCAAATGAACATTTAAAAGGGCACTGTAAATCCAGTCCGTCTCTCAAACCATCCACATTCTGTTTTCTAGACCCTCCAGTATGTTAAAGGGATAGTTGAGCTAAAAATGTCAATTCTGTCATTCTCATTTTTTCGTTCCAAACATGTGTGATTTTCTTCCATCAATGGGACACAGAAGAAGATTTTTTAATAATTGCTTCAACTGTGCAGTGAGAGTCAGGGAAGTCCAAAACAACATTAGATCTCATTGACTTTCATTGTTTAGACAAAAGAAAGAAGTCATACAGGTTTGGTTTGGAATGACATGACTTTTCAATAAATGATGACATAATTCTCTATTTTGTGTGCATTTCTTTTAGGCCCAAGTCATACTCTATGCAAGTACATGAACACAATGCTTCATTTCTCACATTATTGGTAAGTGAAATGCATCACAATTAATAATGAAAGAAGACATTGCATTCTCAGCAGTCTTCTTCTGTGGTCAGAGTTTTCTCTTTTTAGTGAAATAGTTTGTTAAAATGTTTTAACAAAACATACATCTGACAGACATTTGAAAATAACACTTTAAAGTGTTGCAGGGATGATGTATTTTGTTGGCCAACCCAGATGTTTGCATCACCTTGGTTCCATCAACAAAAAGCCAGTAGGATTTTTCCATTGACTTTTGGATAACGGCATCAAATAAGTTAAATTCACAAATTGAAATTCAAAAATGCAACTTATCTCTATGTTTAGGATTCATTCCTGCAGCTCTCCCCTAGTAAAAAAGTAATGTATTTGGGATTTAGTTATATTATATTTCAAACACATTTTAGTAAATAAATTTTTCACAAGGGTCTATTGCCTTCTTAAATACTGAGATTTGTTACTGCCACACTTAAAGGGATAGTTCACCCAAAAATGAAAATTCTGTCATAATTTACTCACCCTCCAAACAGTTGACAGTAGCCATTGACTTCCATAATATTTTTTCCATACTGTGGAAGTCAATGGCTACCTTCAAAATATCATCTTTTGTGCTCAGCAGATGAAAGAAACTCATACAGGTTTGGAACAACTTCACGGTTACTAAATGATGACAGAATTTTCATTTTTGGGTGAGCTACCCCTTTAAGAAACCAATCGCTTCCAGTGCATTTGTTTGTGTACTTGCATTTAGCATGTTTCTTGCCCCAAATTGTTTGATCTGATTCCAGACATACACAAAGAAAGGCATTTACTCTCCTGCCATGTTAAAACTGTGCTTGACTTGCTAGTGTGCAAACTCTTATGATAACTAGTTCACATATAGTCAGATGTGCTTGAATGCACCAGCATGGCTCTTTGATTGCGTGGTAAAGCTATGGATGGAGCCTTGATGGCCTGGTCTTTTCTTTCTGAGCCTTTTCAGTATGATATTGCCTGCCCTTGACTCATGTCGCAGTGATATATGAGCATGTAAACTGACAGTATGTCTGCATAGTGCTTCATAAAAGGACGGTGTCTGTATTCAAGATACTATCTGACATGGTAGAGGACAAGATTTATGAATTTTCATCAACCAAACCCTGACCATGTGCAATCCTATTGAACATACGCGAAGCGCCCATGCTAATTTTGTACCAGTTGTATTATGTGTATGACTGTCATGTAGCTGTTAAGGTTGAACATTCAATAAAGTAGCTGAAAAGCACCAAATGTTAGGCCATAAAGCAGCTGATATTAGTATGTGTTTGTGAGTTTACAGTGCTCACAATTGAATGCACCAGCTGACATCGCAAAACAGAAAGTGCCCTCGCGGTTTATCTGACCGTACTCTCAATATCTGACCAACTGCCTGAGCTTTACTTTAATAAACCAGTTATCTCATAATCCACTCTGACCTAATATCTCAAAATCCAGCCGATCGCCTTCAAGACCAACCCAGAAGTCATAGGAACGACAACCTGACACCTCACGATCCGTCATTTAAAATACAGACACCAAAAAATATAGCATTTTCAAATAAACTCTCCATATGAAAAACAGACAATGAACAAAAGCGCCATCCATGCCGTATAACCAAATGCATAGACATGAAAAACAACGTGTTTTCTCAATGGAATTACTGCACATATTTCACCACACATTATAGATTATTTCCCCAGACACACGGATGAGTGCCAAATATAGAAACACCCCAAAAAAGGATATAAAATAAATAGAAATACCATTTCAAAGAGAACAAATATCATCTCATGGGTAAAAGTGTACTGTTTTCACTCTTGGATCTCATTTCGAGAGTTCCTCTTTATAAAACCGCCAATCATATTTTATATTAAGACAGTTATCTCCAATATAAAAATATCAAATATAAACAGCGATAGGAAACCAGGGAGTTTTGATAATCCATCACTGTGCATTTCGCTTAGTCCCGCTTCCTGTTAGCTGTCAATCAATATTTAGACACGCCTCCTCAGTCTCCATGGCTGTAGTTCACTGTAGTTCGCTGTAGTTCACTCTTTATATAGCAGTGTCCCAGAAGACAGTGGTTTGGGTGGAGTACGGAGGGGGCCCGTATTTCTTGCCCCCGTTGGTCTTCTTCCAGCTGGGCAGGATGGGCATGCTGTCCTGCTTGCACAGGGCTTTGTCTGAAGGTCTCTGTCTGGCTTTTATCTCCTTGCACAGATGACGTTTCTTCTCGATCATCTCCATCATGGTGCTGTCCCCACATGCCCAGGGCATTGGGGGCATCTAATGGGTGGCAAGGGTGAGACAATGTTGGTGCATGCAGAGCTGCTTTTAATTTTGTAGCCCTTATATTTTTTAAGGGTGAAGGCGTTCACAGTGTTCTTTAATAATAAAGGATGTGTTTAATAATTCATGTCCTCTAATAAAGTCAGAGCAGTCAGAATGTATTGCCATTCAGTTTAATGCTCTCTCTCACACACACACACACACACACACACAATATCTTAATCATGTACACACATATTAAATTGCCCATGCACCTGTACAAACACAAATTAAAACAATTTTATAGGCAACACAAAATCACTATAGCTCTGTTTCAAAACCTAGTAAGCTGCCTACATAGGCAGCTCCCTTCTAAGACAGCATTCTAAGTGTCATGTAACCAATAAGTGAGTGATTTGGGAACACTCTATATAGGCAGCAAGTCTGTGTCATTCTAATAGCACTTCTGTGAAGCATTTAGGGTTATTATAGCTAACTAAAACTATAAAAATAATTTTATTACTTAAAATAAATGTTGTCTGATAAAAAATAAATATGAAAAAAATTAACTGATTTTATTTCAGCTAGTTGCCAGCTTTCTCATATTCGTTTAGTTTAACAAAGTTTAAAAAAAAACTAATAAAATGACACATTACTAAAACTTTAACTGAAAATTAAGATGAAAACAAAATATAAAACTAATTCAAAATATTAATAAAAAAATAATAATAACAGTTTATTTCAGCAGAGTTTAATGTTAATATGTTGCTAAGCTAACAAAGTGATAATCTAGTAAGTTTAAAAAAGTGTGATACACTTTCAGTAAAATCTATTTTTAATTACTTGTTATTGTTGTTATTGTTAAACTATTAAAAATCACTTTGAGTAATTGAAAAAAGCTGAAATAAAAATAAATATTACATGAAAAACTTCAATTTAAATGAAAATTAGAAATGTTGCCTTGGCAATTTACTGAAATAAGTTGAAGTTGAAGTAATAAAATTATTAAAACTGAAATAAAAATAAATGGATGCTTTTTATAAAAACATAAATAAAATGAAAAATGCACACAACAAAATTACTAATTACTAAAATGACTAAAACTTCAAAATTAAAATGAAAGCTGAAAATATAAAAATAAAAGCTAAATTAATAAATACTATATTTGTGTATAAATAATACTAAAATAACACAGATTTGTAATACATGTAATACAACCTTAAATTTTGGCTAAAACACGGTTTTAGGAGGCAGCATAGTAAAGTTGCCTAAATAAAACAAGGTTTTGCCAACTAGGTTTTGTAACAGAGCACATACTGCAGACATGCACACACACACATACACACATATACACATACAGTACACACACATTTGTGCTTTTGAGAAAGGAAGCAGCAGACAGACACAGAAAGTACAGTGGACGCGGAGAAGGAATGATTTTGACAAGGTTTTATTTTTTGTTTTGTTGGGGTTAGTTTTATCCCTCGATTTTTAGGTTTATTTGGGTTAGTTCAATTACAGTCGCTAACAATCAAACACACAACTGGGGAGTGAGAGTAGATCAGACAACATACTAAATGTGTTTTATGTCTTATTATGTTATAATATTCTGAGTGAGTAATTGTTTTTACGTCATGTCTGTTTTGTATGGCATATTACTGTGTTCCTATAAAAGAGTGGGTGTTTTCTCATCAGCTTTCGTCAGTTGTGATATAAAGAGTGTGTTTTGGTGAGTTTGTGTAGTGAGTTGTGTAACTGACTCCCCAGTCTCTGTGAAAGTGACTTTGACGTGGAAAACATAATCATTATTACAGGATTTTTGTACATAATACAATAGCTCTAAAAACCTGCTCAATTAAGGCCACACAGACAAACAGGAGAGAGCATTTGACATGTGACACTGATATAAATGCCATGTCTGGATATATATATATATACACACATCAAACAGCCGTTTGTTTAGATTTACCCGTTGAATAGAAAATGTGGAACTTTTTATTTAAAGTGGCACTTTACTTGCAGCTCTTTCTTTTAAAGTAAACATCATAAAACTTCCATAAACAAGTGTTCAAAAGTTTGAGGTCAGTACGATTTTTTTTAAATGAATTAATTGATACTTTTATTCCGCAAAGATAAGATTGCTATTTCAAATAAATGCTGTTCTTTTGAATATGTTAATCATTTCACAGCCTTAATATAAGGATATATGCACTTATACATATGCTGCGCTTATTTATGGCCATTTTGTCCATTCTATGAATGATTTTCAAGCAGTTCCAAAGCTCCTGGGGGTATTTGGAGGAAACTGCCAATCATATTGTCAATATTTCAATCAATTTCTATCATATGGTGTATGCTTTGGATTGAGGCTCCTGCTTTTAAGAATCCGTTTTTCCAGTTTCATGGCATTAACAGCTGTGTTTGATGTCTGTACATCTGAGGAACCCAACCACAACGTCTGAAACATTGTGATAGAGACCGAACAGATTGAGGATGCTGCGGGTCGAGAGTAAAGCTGTCCGCCGCCGCTCTGAAGAGGTTCTCATTCAGATTCAGATCAGTTGAACCTTCTCTCAAGTGCTTAAACTGTCTGATGTATAAAACCCTGATTGTGGCTCTCTTGGCATAAACTCACAGAGGACAAATTAAATGTGAGAGCCTCTTCAGAGCATGATGGGAAGGCAGCCCTGATCTGGACCAAACACAAACAACACACACATACGCATCTACATAGACAGACGATGAACGCCGTGAGCCAAACGAAACGCACGGCAGTGGAAGCAGCAGACAGAATAGGATATACACGCAGCCGTGGGGGTCAAAGGTCAAAGACATGAAGGTATTGCCGACAGACACCGAGACAGGAACCGAATTCCACACACATGCCATCTCTCGCTCATTCTGAGGAATAAGGGGGTTGTACCTGGAACGGGGTCCCGCATGGATGGGCGGAGGTGTCGGAGGCGTGTCTTTGGGGCGTTCCCACAGGGGACGGGACTCCTGATGTGGATGCAGAGCGACCGAGTTTACACCCGGCTTTTGTTTCTAAAATGAAAGAGAATATGTTAAATAAGTATCTAAAATGAACATCCTTATTTGTTTTTATGGATAGGACACACCTCCGAGCATGGTGGTCGGGCTGATGGAGGAGCGGCCAAAACGACTAGGCGTGGCTGATTGTCCTGTGGGCGTTTCCCAATCCTGTGATTTTGGAGAAGAGCTACGAAGGGCTCTGTCCCTGCTGTCACTTCTGCCTTTACTTTCACCTAGAAGAGAAAAAAAGAGGTAGAGATTTCAGTATGCAGTATAAGTCTCCAGCTCTCGGTTCTTATGAGAATGATTTTGCAGTTTCACGTATGAGTGCTTTGATTTGTAATAGTGCTGCAGTACATATATATTATCCCTAGGTGTCACAAAAGAGACAAAACGACTTAGAATACCACACTATCTTATTGCTATTTCTGCAGTATACAGTATGTATATTGTGCAAAGTGTGTTTAGAATTTCTGCATTCATGAAATAACTGGATAACATTTTTCAAAAGTATGCAGTATACAACAGTTCAATTTCCAAAATTGATAAACCAGACGTAATATCAACAGTATTTTTTTTTTTTAATGTTATGTTAGATTTATTTGATCAGACTGCTAAAACATTTTATACTCTATAATATTTATTAAAAAAAAATTATATATTGAATATATAAATAAATAAAGTTAAAAGTTTCTGTTAATAAAATAAAAGTACACCATTTGCTATATTAAACATGAAATAAATGTCAACAATGTACTGTAGCATGCTACTATTTAGACTAGTTCACATACTATACTAAGGACAATATATATATATATACATATGTATATGTATATATGATTAAACATAAATATGCAAGGTTTAAATTACAGTTGCTTGTGTAATAAACTTGGTTAGTATTGAATAAATATAAAAAATAACAACAGAAGACATGTTTACTTATGCTCAGACTTGACACTTCTTTGTTTTTACCCTCCATTATTTCAGACTGCTAAAACATTTTATACACTATAATATTTATAAAAAATCTTATATATTGAATATATAAATAAATAAAGTTAAATAGTTTCTGTTAATAAAATAAAAGGACACCATTTGCTATATTAAACATGAAATGTATGTCAACAATGTACTGTAGCATGCTACTATTTAGACTAGTTCACATACTATACTAACAAATATATATGTATGTATATATATATATATATATATAATTAAACATAAATATGCAACGTTTAAATTACAGTTGCTTGTGTAATAAACTTGGTTAATATTGAATAAATATTTAAAAAATAACAACAGAAGACATGTTTACTTATGCTCAAACTTGACATTTCTTTGTTTTTACCCTCCATTCTTTCCTCTTTCATACAGTCAATCCCTTTATCTTTGTATTTTTTTCATTCCATCTCTTTCTTAATCTCTCTCCCCTCACAGGGGATCCATTAGCAGTCACATTCATCACGTCTTTCACTGGCTCTGAAGACATTAGGGAAATTGCTTTACTAACAGATGAAAGCTTTTCAATTATTTCAGCTGGCAAGAGTATCTGAATGCGTGTCTATATCTTCCATATAGACGTGTGCTTAGCTATATCGTTTGATACTTATGGGCGTAGGAATTGAAGGTGACATCAGCATATGTCATCAGTGTGTGTATGTGTAGCGACTGAAGCCTTATGCTAATAAAAGGCATGAGCTACTTCAGTTCATTTCAGTTCATGCAGCATTGCATCTAGGGTTGCGAAACAGAATCGTGCCATGCTGTTTCATAGCGATTGCGTCTTAAATTCATTTTAGCACCTAATTCACTTCAGGAATAGGTATCTTTTCTACATACACACAGCACTTCTTTTTAGATTTGTGAACTGTAAACTGGTTCTATTGAAAAAAAGAAACTAGAAAACCAACTGATGTTGATTCTTATGAGCCAGTTCTTTTTAGAGAGTCAAAGACATACAGTATTGTTGCAACCAGTGTAGTCCGAAACCTGAACGAATAATTTTTATGAGCCGATTCGTTAGTGAATCAGTATGGCACAACCAGTGTTCTCCGATTTCCAAATGAATGACTCTTATGAATCAGTTATTTTTAGTGAATCAAACACATACAGTACAGAGCAACGAGTGTAGTACGATTGCCGAATGAATGACTTTTGCCAGCCATTCTTTTTTAGTGAGTCATAAAGAATATCATACAGAATCCACAACCAGTGTAGTCAGATTTTTTAATTATTGACTGTTATGGGTTGGTTCTTTTTAGTGAATCAAACACATACAAGTACAATGCAACCAATGCAGTCCGACTTCTGAACAAATGATTCTTATGAGCCGGTTCTTTTTTGTGAATCATAAACATACAGTATGGCACAACGAGTGTAGTCTGGTTCCCGAATTAATGACTCTTACAAGCCGGTTCTTTTTTGTGAACCATAAACATACATTAATGGCACAACCAGTGTGGTCCGATTCCTGAATTAATTACTCTTATGAGTCAGTTCTTTTTCATGAATCATAAACATACAGTATGGCACAATTAGTGTCGTCTGACTGCTGAATGAATTACACTTATGACCCGGTACTTTTTAGTGAATTAAACACAGCTTACAACTCCTTGTGAGATTTATTTAAGTTTTTCTTATGACAATGCAAATTTAAAGATATTATATATTATGTATTTTGTCAGTACTTTTTTGTTTTGTCACAACAAATTCATGAAAAAAAAAAATATATAAAATATATAGGCTATATTTGGTGTAAAAAATTACCCATATTCTCTTTAAAACAAAAAATAAAAAATAGTGTGTCCCTTATGGTCCTCTGCCGACGTTGGCAATGTTAGCTTATTTTGCATTCTGGTCTCACATTAGCTACTCGAAAACCTTATTTACCGTACTTTATCTCTCTGGTAACACACACACACACACACACACACA
>NW_015625577.1:289135-292244 GCF_001515625.1 Sinocyclocheilus rhinocerous
TCTTAATCTCTCTCCCCTCACAGGGGATCCATTAGCAGTCACATTCATCACGTCTTTCACTGGCTCTGAAGACATTAGGGAAATTGCTTTACTAACAGATGAAAGCTTTTCAATTATTTCAGCTGGCAAGAGTATCTGAATGCGTGTCTATATCTTCCATATAGACGTGTGCTTAGCTATATCGTTTGATACTTATGGGCGTAGGAATTGAAGGTGACATCAGCATATGTCATCAGTGTGTGTATGTGTAGTGACTGAAGCCTTATGCTAATAAAAGGCATGAGCTACTTCAGTTCATTTCAGTTCATGCAGCATTGCATCTAGGGTTGCGAAACAGAATCGTGCCATGCTGTTTCATAGCGATTGCGTCTTAAATTCATTTTAGCACCTAATTCACTTCAGGAATAGGTATCTTTTCTACATACACACAGCACTTCTTTTTAGATTTGTGAACTGTAAACTGGTTCTATTGAAAAAAAGAAACTAGAAAACCAACTGATGTTGATTCTTATGAGCCAGTTCTTTTTAGAGAGTCAAAGACATACAGTATTGTTGCAACCAGTGTAGTCCGAAACCTGAATGAATAATTTTTATGAGCCGATTCGTTAGTGAATCAGTATGGCACAACCAGTGTTCTCCGATTTCCAAATGAATGACTCTTATGAATCAGTTATTTTTAGTGAATCAAACACATACAGTACAGAGCAACCAGTGTAGTTCGATTGCCGAATGAATGACTTTTGCCAGCCATTCTTTTTTAGTGAGTCATAAAGAATATCATACAGAATCCACAACCAGTGTAGTCAGATTTTTTAATTATTGACTGTTATGGGTTGGTTCTTTTTAGTGAATCAAACACATACAAGTACAATGCAACCAATGCAGTCCGACTTCTGAACAAATGATTCTTATGAGCCGGTTCTTTTTTGTGAATCATAAACATACAGTATGGCACAACGAGTGTAGTCTGGTTCCCGAATTAATGACTCTTACAAGCTGGTTCTTTTTTGTGAACCATAAACATACATTAATGGCACAACCAGTGTGGTCCGATTCCTGAATTAATTACTCTTATGAGTCAGTTCTTTTTCATGAATCATAAACATACAGTATGGCACAATTAGTGTCGTCTGACTGCTGAATGAATTACACTTATGACCCGGTACTTTTTAGTGAATTAAACACAGCTTACAACTCCTTGTGAGATTTATTTAAGTTTTTCTTATGACAATGCAAATTTAAAGATATTATATATTATGTATTTTGTCAGTACTTTTTTGTTTTGTCACAACAAATTCATGAAAAAAAAAATATATATAAAATATATAGGCTATATTTGGTGTAAAAAATGACCCATATTCTCTTTAAAACAAAAAATAAAAAATAGTGTGTCCCTTATGGTCCTCTGCCGACGTTGGCAATGTTAGCTTATTTTGCATTCTGGTCTCACATTAGCTACTCGAAAACCTTATTTACCGTACTTTATCTCTCTGGTAACACACACACACACACACACACACACACACACATACACTGTCTGGCCACGTCTGTTGAAATCCCATTAGTCT
Organism: Sinocyclocheilus rhinocerous; assembly: GCF_001515625.1. Lineage (NCBI taxonomy): Eukaryota > Metazoa > Chordata > Actinopteri > Cypriniformes > Cyprinidae > Sinocyclocheilus > Sinocyclocheilus rhinocerous. The sequence goes on from NW_015625577.1 coordinate 290,704, forward strand.
GTGGTGTCCTGCTCCATTAGTCTACATTTAATTAGTGTCCACTGTCATTAGCGTTGGCCGCTAATGCTAAGACTACGACAAATGTATCATATTTACTTATTAACATGCACACGGTCAATGCCTGGATATAGTCTATGTGTGTGTGTGAATGTGAGTCCATTAGCAGAGGGAATTTTAGGTGTATGTTGGCAGAACTGTGTTCTTGTCAGTGTTCACAGGGCCAGGGTCTTGTAGGGTTGTTCTACAAGGCTTTTCAGCAAACAGCAGCCAACATAGAAACATGTTCTCCTCATCCAGTTAGAGTGAAATGCCATGCCAAATATCTTTTGGCACTCAGAGGTAATGGACACAGACAACACCACTGAAACAAGACTAAAAGACACAGCAGGAGCCAAACAAGAGACAGGTTGTAGTTTATCTCCAGGGTCAGTTCACGTTTAGGGATCTAAAGATCAGCCGCCGATTGCACCAAACCTCTTTTAGCGATCATTTGTTTATAATTACAACTAAGAGTTTTCTTAGCTTAAGGGATTTGTTGCAATCAGGCACAGAGGTGGGGAGAAACAGATGAGTATGGAGGCCAGTTTCAGTCACAGAGTAAAAAATAAAAAAACAAGCTAATTGTGTGATAAAGTTTAAAATAAGACATAAAGTCTCGATGTGGGATATAAAGTTGCATTAATGAAGTTTAAAGCCCCATTGCAAGATATAAAGTCACATTGTGAGATATATATATAGTGATGTCATATAAAAGTTATGGAAATCTATGCTGCCATAAAGGCGGATTAGATGGAATAGAAAACAGAGAGGCGCTTTGAAACTGCCAGAATGAAATTGTCATAATGGAAACTATGACGCTATATGTAAGTATTTTGTTGCACTGGAGTCAGTTTGTCTCTGTTTAATGGCATATTCTTGGAAGATCTTGATCAGAATTTCTTCTCAATCATATTCTCTGTTTTCAGCCTGACAGCTAACCTGATCTGCCATTATGTTCATGTTACTCAGATCAGCTCTCTATGTCACAGCAGGGCACAATGTAAGCACTTCTGTGCCTCTAAATTATGCTAATATATGCCATCCTCAGAGCCATAATGATGAGGAAATATATTAAATGCGTAGGATCATTATTAGTATATGCTAATGTAACCTTAGAGTATGTGAACTTACTCAGACACTTAATTTGAGAAACTATTAAGCTTTTTGATGCTTCAGGAAAAGCACTATTAAATTTAAATACAGCTGCATACATTAATGCCGAATTCACACTGCACGATTTTAGCCCGATTTTTCACTCGCCGACAGGTTTTGCGAAATCGCCAACAAATGCCCGAAATCGGAGGCAAATCGGTGCTCGTTCACGCGAGTGACAATCACGCAGTGTGAATGATCAAATATACGATCTGAGGGAATCGCCGACACGTCGTGATTCACAATCACGCTGTGTGCAATGATTTCTGACTGAAAACTACATCGGCGATGACCTACAGCCAATGAGAGACCAAGATACAGGGCAGAGGGAAGTTCGGGGAGGAGTTATA
>NW_015625577.1:293242-299595 GCF_001515625.1 Sinocyclocheilus rhinocerous
TAGGAAGAAGAGCAATAAGACGGCATTATAAAATCAAAAAGTGTGCTTTTTTATTTTGAATGGCGAAGACGTGCTCACCCACAGACATTCACAGGTTCATTTTGAGGTATTAGCAAAACAACAAAGCTAATGCCTTTCACAGAACTTATGTAATTACCCATCATAAATTGTGATATAGCCTGGTCCGTTGGATCGGATTGCTTTCTCACTACAACCGAACCGCTCCAGAGTTCGTTTTCAATCGAGCCGAGACCACCTCGTTCAGGCTATCTCAGACCGATTGTTTTGGCGCGGATCCGAGCGCGATTGCCGTGTTCACTATGCCCAATCGAACCGAGCTAAGGGGGGAAACGCGCCAGGTTCCGAAACAACGGGCCAGGTGTGAAAGCACCCTAAGTCATATTTAGAGCTGTTTATGGGCACTGTAGGGCATAATAAAAACAAACTCGTATCACATTTAAATTAGACTGATCTTTAAGACAGATTAATGCACAAACACTATTGCTTGCCACTTGACACTGGCACGTGTTCAGACTCTGTATGTCTTTCTGGCGCCGAATGGTGTCATGCTGAGTTGTAGTAGAATTCCCTAACAGGATTTGGACCGGGATAACTGCCCTGAACAGGAAGAGCTCAGTCATTGATTGTTTTATCCCTAAATGGGTGGATCTGAAAATACCCATTTACAGCCCAAGCGTGAAGTTAAATAAGAGTGACCTTCAATATGGGATCTGTAGAGAAGAAGGTTTATTCAATCAATGACGCCCCATACAACATCTGTAATATCAAAATAATCAGATTATTTGAATAGTGAATAGGAACTGCCATAGACATTTGAGCTGATATGATCAGTAATTGTTTTTATATTATGGCTGATAGGTCATCCGATAGCTGATATTGATCTACAATCTTTATAATCTTAAAAAAACTTTTTACATTAAAGATGTAAAAAAATTTAAACAAACTCTCATTCTTTCTTTATTTTATTGTTTTGTTTTTTTTTTCAAACCTGGCATAGAAACAAAGGGCTTTTTGAATAAGGTTAAACAGGACATAATATATATAAAGAAATTAATACTTTTATTCAGCACAGACACATGAAATTTATTAAAAGTGACAGTAAATGCATTTATAATATATATAAAAAAATCTGTTTCCAATAAATGATGTTCATTTGAACTTCCAATTCATCATTGAATCCTGAAAATGTTTACATTATAAAAGAAAAAATGTTTTCAGCATTGAAAATAATAAGGATGATTCAAATCAGCATATTAGAATGATTTCTGAAAGATTACGTGACACTGAAGACTGAAATGCCTGCTGAAAATTCAGCTTTGCCATCACAGGAATAAATTATTCTTAAATTTTTTCAAATATATTACAATATATTAAAAACATTCTGTAATAATACAGCATTTGCAAGGTTTTTAACTCACAAGACTAAATCTGAATATATCAGAAATGGATGAGTGAATTCTGATCCTAATCTCACATGTGGCCACAGCCGTGTTTCTTAGCTGACTGATGTTGAGCTGTAAATAAGAATGAGATACTGGTGTGTTTTGGATCGCTGTGACAGATTCTTCACTATCTCTAGCTTTTCTCTCTGTGTGTCTGGCAAACACACACACACATACTAATGCCGGCAGCCTGTTAATCTCATACACCTCCACACTCTGTCAGGCACGAAGCCCAAGTCACAGATCCGTGGAAGACATACTGACAGGAGGAGTCTGTGTGTGTTTGTGTGTCTCTGCTGGACTGGGTAGCGTAAAATTGACTGTGATGGCCAGACTGACCTGCTTCAGTGTGTGTGTGTGTGTGTGTGTGTGTAATTGTGTTGTGTATATGCCTTATTATATTAAGGTGAGTTGAGGTTTGGCTTCTTATAAAGGCTTCTGGCTTCTTAAAAAATAACAATAGTATGTGTGTGTGTGTGTGTGTGTGTGTATTTGGGGTTCAACATTATAGCCTTGACTCGTTAATCTGAAGTGTTTCAGAATGAATCCATTACAATTTTAATAAAGATTTGAAAGGCTCATGAGGAAGGCACTCAACAACCCTCGCAATGCAACAATCTGGCGACCTTCACATTTGATGTGAAGAGGCTCTGCTTGGTGGGAGAATCTAGGCCCTGCACACTGTAAGCATGCTGAATGGTCTGTGCGTAGGTTGATCGCTCAATTTTTAATCTGTGAACGGGCTCAAACACACACTTGCACACAGACACACCTGGGGTGATGGAAGTGGACCGTGGAAATAGGACATGAAAGCCATCTTTCCTCCACACATGAGAAAAAATAACAGTCTGGAAAAAAGTCCTTAGCTGCAGCTCTCAAGATGATTACACGCGCTCTTTAAACCCAATCAGGCTTTGCTGTATGAGACAACATCCCTCACTTTGAAGTTGTAACTGAGACGGATACCAATCACCCCCAGATATCTCACAGTTAACCCTTCAATTACAGTATTTGCTGGGTTTAACATTTGTGGATCTAATTAATTAAAAGTCTTAGTACTTTTTCTAGATTGATTATTTTCTACTTGCACTGATATTAATAGGCTGACAATTATGTTCTTGTATTTTCACATATAACAGTTAAATGGCTGAAATCTATTTTGGACATATTCCAGACAGTATTTGTGGCTTAAAAAAACACAATTTAACACAAATAATTTAAATTAAATCAAAGTTACATTGAGGCACAAAGCTTAAAATGAACTATTATATTATTATATTATTCTTCTGTTAAAAATGTGTGTGTTATTTGAGCTGTAATGGTTTTATCATCATTTTTACAATTATTTTAGGGTTTATGGTGTTGTGTTGTCCAGTTTTACTACTTCTTTGCCATGACATAATTTTAAACAGAAAGGTTAGTAAGTGTTTTTTTTCTCTCACAAAAATCATGTTAACATGCATATTGTTTACATCATGTGGCTATACTTTTGAAACTGAGTATTTTAACATTAACAGCTTGGCCTTATTCACTTCCACTGTAAGTGTCTCACTGTAGCCCAGATTCATCCTTTTTATTTATTTACGTATTTATGTATTTATTTATTTATTCATTTATTTTTTTAAATGAGAAAATGACGGACAAGTTGAAATTAATTTTTCTTGTAATCTTCATTATGGGAAAGGCGAACAATATGTAAAAAATTGGAGAAATGCACAATCAAATATGCTATTATACCATGTACCATTTATTGACCAATGCATATAACTTAAAAAAAAATTGTGATAATTTAATTGCAATTTAAAGATTTATAAAACCTGTTAAGTTCAACAGTTTGGGGACAGAATTTTTTTTTTTTTTTAAGGAAAAGATTTCTATTTAATCTAAATTTAAATCTAATCTAATAAAATATTATATAAAATATTTTGAATCTTCTATTCATCAAAAAGTCCTGAAAAAAATGTATAATGTTTTCCACAAAAATATTAAGCAGTACAAATGATTTCAACATTAATAATAGTAAGAAATTTTTCTTGAGCAGCAAATCAGCATATTAGAATGATTTCTAAAAGATCATGTGACTCTGAAGTCTAATGATGCTAAAAATTCAGCTGTCATCGCAGGAATAAATTGCATTTTAAAATAATTAAATTAGAAAACAGTACTACTATTTAGTATACTACTAAAAATACTACTATTTACTGTATTTTTGATTAAATAAATGTAGCTTTGATGAGCATATAAGACTTTTTGACCACAAACTGTATTTGTTTACATGTTTAGTTCAATTATAAAATTTTTACTCACCATCCACTGACTCCTTACTCTTGCGGCTTCCAGAACCTTTCTTTAACATGTTACGTCCGGAAGAGAACAAGTTGCTGAGCTCATCCAAAGGACTGGTTGGCGTACGACTGCCTCGACCTCCCGACCCTGAGCTTGAGCCTGACGCAGTGGAGACGTTTTGCATGGACCCTCCGTGCACACTGGAGGAATTTGAGAGCCGCCCGCTCTCACGTGATCCATGCGGAACTCCAGATGCACTGCGAGGAATCGTTCCGGTCATGAGAGCATCATACGGCGGGGGGCGCTTCAGGGTGAGTGGCGTTAATGTGCGACCCATACTGACAGGGGACGGGCAGGCGGAGTGGCTCCTTGGGTAGCCATGCGCGGCAGACGACCCGCCGCTTTTATACAGCGCAGATGGCAGGGGTGGAGCAGAGGACCGTCCTGATGCTGTGATTGTTTGTTGCTCCTTAGTCTCTGCTGACTTCTTCTTATGATGATGATGGTGGTGGTGGTGGTGGTGTTTACCAGACACCTGCTGCGGCTCTAGCTGTGGTCCAGGGTCGGCGCTAGTTGGGGATGCACCAGGTTTCCCATACCCGACTTTCTCCAACATGGGCAGTTTGGTGACATCCAATGGCGTAAGAGGGGATTCGTCAGAGTTGGGGGAACATTGGGCTGGTGCAGGTGGGAATACTAGTAGAGGAGGCCGATGGGAAAGCAGATTCGGGAACGGGGCCGGAATGTCACACACCGAACCACGTGGAGTGGTGGGTCGTGTAAGTTCGACTTCCGGCACCAAAGCAGTGGGACATTGCTCCCATCGCGACTGCGCGTGGTCTAAAGATGAAGGTAAATCATCGTAGGCAAAATATTTCATCTCCTCGTACACACTTTCACCTTGGTCGTCCTCTTCATCACCATTAGCGCCGGCAATTCGACTGAAGTCTCGTAAGATGTTCCCCACCATCTCTATATAAACAGGTTCCGTCTCATCGTCAGTGTCAGGGGCAGGGCTTTGATTCTGAGACGCAGACTTCTTTTTGTGTTGCCGCGGCAGAGAGGCGGACTTAGCCTTGCTGCAATGGTTTTGGATGTAAGACTCGTCAAAGGATGTGCTGAGTTGGGTGTTGGGGTTGCGTTTGGGTTTGGGTGGAGGCATGCGACGGTACTCCTCACTGCAGGGGCGGTATTTAGATGCTGTGGACAAGAGAATGGAAATGTTTAGGATTTCTTTTAGCACTGTATGGAATTCAACAGTACAACTAATTTAAAGTAGACAACAAATCATTTGAATGCAACGAGCTCGCAATCACAACTTCATAAGTGGGAAATAGGAAATTTAAAATAGCATGAGAAGGCAGTAGAGAAGCGCTCTCGCTCAGCACAATGGAGTGCATCGATTTGTTAACTTTGTGGTTTATTATTTCGAGTCTTTTGGATGCAGTGACACACGACCCTCTCACAATATATTGCGTAACAGATCTATCGCTTTTGCTGCTCAGAAATGTTCACGCAATCATGCTGCGCAGTGCTCACACATCAGAATTTCCGCACTCCGGCGGACAGGGGACGGGCAGGCGCTGAACCGTGCTCTGGCCCACCTCTTCCAAGCGGGCCAGGGCCGGCTAAATGAACCGCGCCTGGGTGCGGCACAGAGCGATCACTCTAGGCAAACAAACCGGGCTTTAGGGGGTCAAACATGCTCAGGCACGGTTCAAAACAGCTAGTGTGAGTACACCCTTAGACTGCTGTCACTTTAAGAACTGCCTGGATCCAATATACTCTTACACCTGTTTTCTTTCTCAGCTGTTTGCTTTCACTTAAGACCTAAATCACTTGTTTGTTTGTTTTTTAAACCGCAATGCTTAAAAACATGTGCAAATGATAAGTTTTAGTGACTATGTAGCACAGCAACGTCACATGACCTTTTTACGGCGATAGAGACGATAGTTGAAAATCGGTTGACAAATTTCTACTGGTTAATTGTGCCTACCGGTATATTGCCCACCACTAGTAGTACAGCATAGCAGTAAAGTATTACAGTATTGCAAGGTGTTATCAGTGTCATGACATATGTTAGCAGGAAATATTAGCACTGCTAAGCCTTAGCAGAAGGGTAGCCCAGTCAGCGTCTATTATTTTTAATGTCATTGCTAACCCACAAAGCTGTATGGGGCTGCACAGGGCCATTACTAGTCTATTGTGCATGTGATCATCTTTGATGCTTCACGTTTTATTCGTTCTGCTCGCATCACGTCCCACCACTGCCCTCTCAGTACAGTCACTAATCCTGAATGTGTGCGGTTATGAAATGAGTTAATAGGCTTCTCTAAGGACTTTTTAGTGAGAATAGAGTTTAACACTCTGCTTGAGACAGGATTAATTATACACAGTTGAGCTACCAGTGCTGAGAAACGAGGAAAGCAGGCCACGCTCGGTGTGTGTGTAGCTGTGTTCTCATTTACAGGGTCTCTACGCACTGAGTAGGGCATATCTGTAGAAGTTGTCTTTTTTGGGTATAATAGGATATATATGTGTGGGTTTTGGATATATATATATATATATATATATATATATATATATATATATACACATTTCAAA
>NW_015625577.1:299605-314687 GCF_001515625.1 Sinocyclocheilus rhinocerous
AAATGCCTGTTGCAGTTTAATATGAAAATAAATGTGGTTTATTTATGATATGTATGTGTAGTATTTACATAGTCTTGATAAATTGCCTTTCCACTTCCTGCGAAATGATACATACCAATATCACTTATTCCTTATGTCGTATACCCTGTGAAGTTCACTTTGCATTATCAGCAATTGGAACGTACCCTGAGTGCACTACTGCCAGTAACTGGTGATGTCAGCTAGAGATGCTAAGCTTTGTGGGAAGAGTTCATGGAATAATCAAACAGGCAGTTTCCTACACACACTGGCAGGTGGAGAGAAAGAACTAGAGTGGAGAAAACTAGGTCATTTTAACTTCATGAATGAATTTCATCCTGACTAATCAGCTCAGCGGAAAGCAACTGTTTCAATTTTTTTCCGCAATGTAGCAACAGAGGGGTTTTTTGTAACTAAAACATAATTGTATATTCGCAAAAATGGTACTGCTATTGTTTAGCAAATTGTTAGGTCTTTCATGGTTGGTGCCAATGCCCCTTGCTGCTTTCCTGTAGGAAACACTGGTGTGTGGAAATATGCCTGTGGAAAGCATGTTAATGCATCTGTGTGTGTGTGTGTGTGTGTGTGTGTGTGTGTGTGTGAGTGAGTGAGTGAGTGTGTTGTAAGTGAATTTGATGACTGTGACACGGGAAAATATAGGGCACTGTGTTCCAGAGGACAGCAGGTGCATGATGTACCTTCCTCTCACAACACATCCATCTCTCCCTCTCTCTCTCTTTGAAGCAGAAGCAGTCTTGTGATGTTGTTTCCCATCAGAGAATGTAGCAAATGCTGGATCTGTTATCTAGTATTACACTGCTGATTTAATACAGATGTTTATCTGTGCTTGTATGTGTACGATAATGCATTTATATTGATTTCCCTCTAAATTAGAGGTGAAATAGTCCCCGCCAATGAGATATACAGCACAGATATACGCCACATGCCACATGTCATTAAGTTTAAGATGATGCTGTTTAAAGAACACTACTCATGATTTATTGAGGCTTGTTTGCATGTATGCCAGTAGCTCTCTCTGTCTATATATATATAGGACATACGTGTTCTCTTATAGATCAGGGCAGAAGATAACACACACTAACATACACAAGCAAGCTGTCACATATGCTTAGAAAGATCAAAGGGATCAGACAAAGGAAGAAAGAGGGTTGCTATGTTTTCTACATATGGCACTACAGCATTTCCATATTTTTTTGGACATGTACCATAGTAATTCCATGGTATTTATAGTTTACCATGTGAATTCGGTAATCATGGTAATCATTTAATATCGTGGTTTATATCAAAGAACTACTTACCATCTGATACTATCATTATACCGTGTCACCAACATGTAGAGTACCATAGTATTACCATGTTTTTGTACATATACCATGGTTATTCCATGTTTTTTGCACATTTAACCATAGTAATTCAACTGAAGTACCTAAATATCATGGTATATGAGCATGGTGGTCAATCAGTACTATGGTAAATATCAAAGTACCATGGTGGTACTACCACAGTAAAAGCAGAAAAAGTAAAGTCGGAGGAGAAATTTTCTAGAATATGTTTTCTGGACATGTGCCGTTGTAATACCGTGGTTTTGATTAAATTGAAATATCTTTTATGTTAGCATGTTTCTGAATATGGAAATCATTTAATACTATGGTATTTATCAAAGTATCATGGTTTTATCATCCGATATCATCACTGTACCATGGTACCACCATAGCTTTTTTGTAAGAGGAATCATATGGAGGAAAAAAGTGGGATATAATCAAATGTACGCAGAGTAACATGGTATTACAATATTATTTTGTACATGTATTATGGTTATTTCATGTTTTTGGACATTTAGCATGGTAATTCATAGTATACTTTGAAGTATACCATCTGATGCTATTTTTATACCACAGTAAGAGTACCAAGAGAATTCTGTTTCTATAGCATGAATGTATAAATTAAGAAGGCTAGAAGAAAAAGTGGGTGGGTCTGTGAGAAAGGAAATGCATAAACGAGTGAGATAAAAGACAGGATTGTATAGAGGAAAACAAGAAAGGGTGCCAAACTGGGGTGGGAAATGATGAGAGATGGGGGAAGTGTATGTAGTGTGGAGCTCGAGGGTGAAAGAGAGAGAAGAGAAGGAGGAGAGATGTTGAGCTCTTTGAGGCTCCTCTGGAGGAATAATCTGTGGCCCTTGGTGTGGTGGAAATGCCACAAAGCCTCAGGCTAAGTGAGTCAAACACAATCTCTCTGTATAGATAATTACTCGTACATCAAGATCCTATATGATTTTAAAAAATAAGCTCTGGGTATAATCTGAAAGCAGAAAAGAGAAATGGTTTATATGTGTTTGAAGAAATTTAATTATTAAATGTATACTTTCATTCAGCAAGGATGCATTAAATTGATTTAAAAAAGACATTTATAATGTTAAAAATGTCTATTTCAGTGCTGGTCTTTGGAACTTTATATTCATTATATAATCCTGAAAATGTATGGTTTCCACAAAAATATTAAGCAGCAAAACTGTTTTTAAGATTGATAATAAGAAGAAAAGTTTCTTGAGCAGCAAATCAGTATATTAGAATGATTTCTGAAGGATCATGTGACTGAAGGCTGGAGTAATGATGCTGAAAATGCAGCTTTGCCCTCACAGGAATAAATTATATTTTAAAATATAAATTCAATTAGAAAATCGATATTTTAAATTGTTTAATATTTTACATTTTTTGACTCGATTAGAAAATGAGTAGAAAATGAGGTTGCATGTGTTTGAGATATGCTAAAAGGTTTGATGTGCTGCTGTATATAGTACAGTGAAGTTGGCTGCGTTTCAAATTTCACTGCAAAGAGCCGGTTGATGTTTTTAGGGTTAATGTACACTAAATGAGGTTGTGAACATTGAAAAATGAGGTCAAGTGTTGGAGTGGGGTTAGGCATGTTGTAATGTGTGCTTCTGCTTTGGATTTGAAAGAAAAGCACTTTGAATGAGCTAAGCTCTCTGAGTGGGTTCAGTAAAGATCAAGTTAAGGGTTAAAGGAAGGCTAATGTGTGTGGAAATGAGTGTGTGTGGAATAGTAAAGGTCTCTGAGGCATTTGTTCATTGTATAATATAAAACAGCCTAGAGCAGCACATTTAGTCTGTTTAGGCTTGCAATAGAACAAAAAAAGGTATAAACCTCCATTGAAGGTACAAAAGCTAAAAGGTACATCTCATTTACCCATAAAGTGTACATATTAGTTCCTTTTGAAAGAGATCCGCCCCAGTGACAGACAGTTTTGTACCTTTTTTCCGAAAGTGTATATATTATTTGTTTCAGCTTTAACTCAAACTGTGTTTTGCATCTTTGTGTGCATGTTGTGAATGCGAATCACGACTCAAGTCTCCTGCTCGTCGACCTTGTAGCTCTGAACTTGTTTATAAGAGGCATCATCTGTGTTTTGGTTAATTCTGTCTGAAGCTGTCACCGCCGGTAAAACACTTAGGCCGAGAATGTTGCCCCATTCATAATGACACTGCAGCCAGCAGGCGACCAATCAGAGCACTTTTGCTGGCTCAGGGTGACCAGTCAGAGGAGGACAGAGAGTCGATGTCACCTGTTCCTAGAAAGATTCTTGGGTATATTTACAGGTGTCTGTGAAAGCAAATATATGTCTGGTGACCTTTTATCTGTGCGCATTTTCCGTTATGTAAAAAGACTGCACTGTCTGACACTGACTCATTATAGTCTGCAAGTGTGCAGTGCTGCTGTTAAGTGTGTATCAAGTCCTTCTCAAAGCAGGTCAGTCCACTCGATGGACACCTTGGTAATGCTATTTCTCGCCTCAGGCAGAGCCATAACAGTCAAACTGTTATAGACACGCAGGGGGAGCACTTATTCAGATTAAAAACAACATATATTCAGATTAGTGCTTAATTAATATGGAGTTTTGAGTGAAAATGTTAACTGCTTGTTTTATAAATAAATTGCTGTGGGTGAATGCAATTTTCCCAATTTCTCATTTTCTCAGTTTTTCAATTGCAAATTCTCAGCTGTTTTTAAGAGTTTTTATTCATATACATGAAGTTTTTTTTAAAGATAGGTTAATCCAGTTATTGGTGATTTTACATTGACTAAAACAAAATATACAGTACATATATATTTAAAATATTTATAGATTTTTTTATTTAGAAATCATTTCCAAAACCAAAACTTTTTTTAAAATAATATTTGAATAAAGCTTTGACATAAAGCAAAAAGCGGGACTATTTTTACTACAGTCACCAAGTTGAATGATTTCTTTGTTTTAACCTGTTTGTATGTTTTTATGTTTATATAGTAATGTTTCTAAAATATCTACTACTTTTCTTGTCTAGCTCTTCTGTGTGATGTGGACTGCAGTGAGGAAGAGTGTTTGGTGTGTGTGTGTGTGGAGCTCAAAGGAAGCGCTGCATGTGTAATGATCCATGAGAACGAGGCATGCATGAAAGAGATGGCAGAAGAGAGGAGATTTGCATACAACAGTGAAGTGGTGGGAAAGAATAAGAGATGCCATTTTTTCCAGAGGCTTGTGATGCATGTGTGTGTTTGTGTGGGTTTCTTTTTTAAAAGGAATGCATGTTGTTTGAAATGATATTTCACAATAGCAAAACTTTAAAATATATTAAAATGAATTATGTTCAACTGAGAGTGAAAGAGCAGGAAAGGAGAGAAAACACCTCACTAAAAAAAGTACCTTGTTTTTTGGGGGGTATGGTACCATGGTATTACCATGTTTTTGGACATACTTTCATTGCATTATGAATGCTGTTCCAAGTTCCGACATATTTTCAACACAAAATCAAGCATGCATGCAGTAGCTAGAAGCATTAGTGTTATTGCATGCACACACACACACACACATATTTACCGTCACATTGGTCTGTTTCCTTCCCGCTCTTCCCCGTGCTGAGCCCAGTGTTGACGGTCTCAGAGGAGGTGCTGAGTTTGGTGTTGGGATCTCGTCTGGGTTTGGGCGGGGGCTGTTTTCTCGAGGTGGGACTCCCCTCCTCTTCTCCCCCTCCCACCGAGTGCAGAGACTGCGAGCGTACGGTGAAGCCCGGCCCGCAGGAAGGAGGAACGCGGTCCTGAGGGGCCGGCATCGTCATGAAGCCCATACGAAAGTGTTTGCCAGCGTATCCCCTTCCTTCCGTCACACGGGCCACATCCTCGCCAATCCTGAAGAGAGAAAGGCAGTTTACTTAAGCATTTCACAAAGTATTGAACGTGTCGTGCACCCATCTATGAACCCCATATGCTTCCTGAAAGCTAGATGGATTTCAGCATCAGACACTGTTCCAGAACAGAGCAAAATCAAGCACATTTTAATACACAAAGAATACTGCAAACACACAAACATAGCACAGATCAGAGATCAGGGGAGGATGTTTGTGGAGATTTAGAACCGGAAAAATTCTCATGCAAATATAATTAAGAAAGTAGGCTATGTGTTGTGATGAACTTTCCATTCATCAAAGAACCTTAAAAACACACACACTAAAAATATTATAACTATGATACTTATTTTCAGCTTTGAAAACTAAGCAGCAAATCAGCATATTAATAATAATTGGGAATTGCCATCATACAAATTTAAATATAAATATAAAATATAAATATAAAAATATATAAAACTTTAAAATAAATGAAAAATCAAATAATAATAATAATTTTATAATAACAGTTATTTTAAATTGTAATAATATTTCACAATATTAGTTTTTACTGTATTTTTAATCAAATGAAAGCAGGCTTAGTGAACATAAGAGACTTTTTTCCCCCCAAAAACATAAAACCTTTACCTATACCTTACCTCTTCCATATACAGTATATCTACTTCATAAAATACTATATTAGACTTTCTAGTAAACTGTCAATAAAGGGTTATGATAATCTTGTAACAGATAACTTACATCTTTGTTCTTTGTTTTCCAGATTATTTCATTATTAGTGGTTTCGAACATGTATCATATTTTATTTTGTACGCAGCTTTAAGCAATATGAATGACAAAATATTCTATGTTTGTAATGTGAGAATGTTACAGAGGAAAGGCGAATTCCCTCCATCCATCTATCCGTTCCCTCATAACTTCATGAATCTATCTTGCCTAAAAGTCATTTCTGCATAATCCAATTCAGAGCAATTTGGCTGGATTTTAAGATGATTTCTGCACCGAATATCCTATAAAAATTGAGTTACTTTCATCTGTCTGTTCATGAGAAAGTGCGAGAGAGAGAGAGAGAGAGAGAGGGAGGGAGGGAGAAGGGGGCAGTCAGTTCAATTGCTGTCTCTCAAATTCTCTCTCTCTCTCTGTTGGACGAAAACTAATCATACTAAAGGGCAGACAGGATTTACTCGCATTGGCTTTAAGTAACCATTCACTCACACAGACACACACACACACACACACACACACACATTGTGAGTGTGTAATCAGAGGGGAGGGTGTGGTGCTGTAGTGCTTCATAAAGAATGATTGAGAGTCTGTCTGCCAACCTCACTGCACCAGCGTCCCTCATCTCTCTGCTTCTCTCCTTGCATCCTTTCATCCATGTGTGTTGTCATCAGTCTTGTCTTTCTTGTATCGTCTGCAATTTTTCCCTCCCTCTCAGTGGTCACACTTCACACTGTCTTGAGTGACCAGTCATTGTTTTTTATTTCCTTTCTCTTTTCATTCTGACATTTTTAGAGGAAAATAATATTACCAAATGGCCAATCAGTCACTCATTTTACTTTTTCATATGCTGATTAATGTGATGGAACAATTAAAACTATAATGCCCATGACAGAAAATACAACTGTGGCTTCGGTTGAAAGACTAAATCACCAAAAAATGTATAAAAAAAATAAATAAAAAAAGGCATCTTACCTCTGTCTTCTCATTTTACACTACCATTTAAAAGTTTAAGAAATGTACACTTTTATCAAATTAAGGATTCATTAAATTGATCAAAGGTGACAGTAAAGACTTCTACATATTGCAAAAGATTTCTAGTTTCTTTTGAGCTTTCTATTTATCAAAGAGTACTGATAAAAGATGTATCAGGCTTTCCACAAACAGCACAACTGCTTTCAACATTGATAATTATAAGAAATGTTATTGAGCAGCAAATCAGCATATTAGAATGATTTTTGAAGGATCATGTGCACTGAAGACTGGAGTAATAATGCTGGAAATTTGGTTTTGTCATACTGTATTTTTGATCAAATAAATGCAGCCTTGATGAGCATAAGAGACTTCTATAACAAATGTAAAAAATCTTGTTGCTATTTTGTATTTCAGAAAGACTGAAAAAAACAAACCCTCCCTGTCTTAAAAGCCTCCACATCCCTCCTTTATTTCCAGAAAATAATGTATCATCATTTCAGTAAGAGTCTAGATCATTATGGTGACTTGATCACCTCATTGATGGATGTTTACATTAGCATAGAAGTGTAGTGCTCTGACAAGACCAGCTTAGACCAGCATAGCCTAGTTTATGCTGACTAGTTTGGTGCTCGCCTTTGTGTGTGTGTGTGTGTGTGTGTGTGTGTGTCAACTTTCGCCTGAGTTGTGTGGAGCAAATGTCCCCAAAAGGTAGTAAAACTTGAAATCACTTACATTGTGGGGAGCAGCTAATGGCCCTCACAAGGACAATAGATTAATAAACATAATAAATAATGTCTTAATGAAAATGCTGAAAGGTTTGTGTGAGGGTTTAAGGGTAGGGTTAGAAGATATAAAATATCATTAGCTCAGTATACATCAATAGATGGATTTAGATGGAAAGTCTCTTCCCTGACAGAATAACAAATGTGTGCATGTGAAGGGTTAAAGGTCATGGAATAGTGGTTTGTAGGGCAAAGCTTGGGTTTCCATATTTAATGAATTGAAAATGAAATTTTGCTGAAAATTTACTCACCCTCAGGACATTTAAGATGTAGATGAGTTTGTTTCTTAAAGGCAGAGTAAGTGATTTCTGGTAGCCAATGTTGATATTTGAAATCACCAAAACAAACACGCCCCTACCCCAAAAGGGTCTTGCCCCTATTTTGATAGCTCCGCCCCACATATACGAAATTTTGCATTACATCACTTGCTCACCAATGAATCCTCTTAAGTGAATGGGTGCCGTCAGAATGAGAGTCCAAACAGCTGATAAAAACATCATAATAATGCACAAGTAATCCATATGACCCCAGTCCATCAATTAACATCTTGTGAATTGAAAAGATGCTTATTTGTAATAAACAAATCAATTATTAAGTCGTTTTAACTTTAAACCATCGCTTCTGGCAAATATACAAGTCCATAATCCATAATAAGCTTGTAAACAGTGCTTGATCCATGCACATTTCTCTCCTGATTCAGACAAGATTACTTTTTCACTGGAGAAAGCAATATTATGAATAGTGGACTCTATTTTTTTAGCCGGAAGCAATGGTTTGCAATTTGCATCCATCTTAGTGATAGATTTGTTTCTTACAAACACAAATTTTTGCTTCACAAGATGTTAATCGATGGACTGGATTTGTGTGTTTGTGTGATGCTGTGCTGTTTTTATCAGTTGTTTGGACTCTCACTCTGATGGCACCCATTCACTGCAGAGTATCCTTTGGTGAGCAAGTCATGTTAATGATGAACAAACTCATCTACATCTTGGATGGCCTGAGGGTGAGAATATTTTCAGGAAATGTTCATGTTTGGGTGAACTATTGCTTTAATGGAAAGAAAAGTGGCTAGCATTTAGTTGGCATTGCTTGCCTATATGCTTAGATACAGAGGATGCATTATTTAGCACGCTACACTCTAAAAAATGCTGGGTTGTTTCAACCCAACATTGGGTCAAATATGGACTAACCCAACAGTTGGGTTAAATTTTTTAATTAAAGTTTTAACCCAAAAGTTGGGTTAGTCCATATTTGACCCAACGTTGGGTTGAAACAACCCAGCATTTTTTAGAGTGTACTATGAACGTGAAATACTGTGCACACATACATGCATCCATATACAGTATTGATGGTTTTGTACTAAATCTTTCTGTTTCAATAAAGCAATAAGCCCCAAGAAGCCATGGTTTACAGTGAATTTATAAGAGCTAAGGGGCGTTGTTAGGCACGACACGAAGTGGCTCAACCAATCAGAATCAAGGACCGGAACTATCCATTTTATAAACACTAACTAATCTCAATGGACGCAGAGATGCAGGTTTGCACAAAGCTGGTCTGCTGTCTATACGTGTTTGTGTGTGTGTGTGTGTGTGTGTGTGTGCAGTACTGATGTGTTATACTGTATTTGTCTGTATTGATCAGAGCTCAGTAAATAAACTTTTCTCTTTGCTTGTCCAGCAGTTTACACCCATCAGCCCTCCTCTAATACATCAACCTCTCATCCTTTCATCCTTTTCTCCAATCTTTATCCTACCATATTTTTTTTTCCATGCATGATTTGAATCATATTTTTATCGGTCTTTGTCTGCCTTTTCCATCCTTTTCACCTTTTTTACTCTGTCTTGTCTTGCCTTCTCATCCAGAGACAGCTCTCTTGGTTAATGTGACTGTTTTCCTCTCGCTCTCTATCAGTCTAACACATGCACTCCGTCTACCAAGGTGATGCACCACTCAAAGTGACCTTTCACTGACCTTCACTCATATGTCAATGTCCATGTTATTGATCTGAGCATGTCTGTAGATTTCTTCTTCAAAACACTGCCTTTCTGTAGCATTTCCCGTTGGTTTTTGTTGTTGATGTTTACATCAGGTCATAGTGACGCTGTTTATGTCAGCGTAGACGATACCATTGACTGCGGTTTGCGTTAGACACCAAATTGCTTTCAGGGCTTCTGGCTGCTACCATGGCAACCATGTCAAAACTATTTCCTGGCAATTTATTGAACATGAATTATCATTAATATCTGAAAAGCTGTGCTAGACGGTTCACTTCCTCTCTCTCCTATACGGTTGTGATGCAAACATGTACACAAAACGCAGACACACTATCTAACTATTTTTTATCATAAAATCAAATAAAATAATTTGTATTTTCCGACATGAAAATAAAGGTTATATTTAGAACCAGCAAAGCTGTTTGCATTATTATTATTTTCATGACAATTAAGCGAGACTCCCTTCCACAATTCTCATTAGCCTAATGTTTATTTGAAAAATGTCTTAATGTAATGCAAAATATGTGCAAATTGCAAAAATAATGATATAACAGTTAAACTGTATATTGAACAAAAGTACATTTATAGAGTTAGTATTTATTATTTCTTTTTTGCATTTTATAATATTTATTATTAAATAATAATAATAATAATTAATATTATTAGTAGTAGTAGTAGTAGTATCCAAAAAAAAATGTAATGCATCTAGACAGAATGGTTTTCATTATTCTATTACAGTAATAACACGAAAATCGTTAATTAATGTTAATTAATGTTCTAAAAATGTTGCACTGAAAAAAGCTTAATGGTCCTAAAATTAACTTTATTTTCTTTATGCAAAATAAAATATCTTATGATTTTCATGGTGAAATATAATCTGTATATTTCAAGATTGTTTTCATTATGACATTATGTTCATGACAATTAAGCATATCCACCCCTCCCCCAATTCTCATTAGCCTAAGGTTATGTGTAACAAAGACCATTCTCATTACTTGAATGTGAAAAAATAATGATATAATAGTTAAATTGTAAATTGTAGTATAATTTGTAATGTTTAATGTTTATCATTATTTTTATATTTTATAGTATTTGTTATTATTTTGATATATATTTTATGTATTTTTTAATTGTTTTTATTTCTGTATTACAGTATTGACTTAAATGTCAATGTTATGAAAATAATTTTTTCTGGGGGAAAAAAAAACAAAAAAAAAATTTTTTTTTAAGTGGAATATAATTTCTTATTATTTTCAAATGATTTTCAGGGTGAAATATAACTTGGACATTTCTTTGAGAGATTTACCAACCTGTTTTATCAGCAAACAAATAAAGTTTGCTTGTCTTAATTGAAGTATGTTATAAAACATCTCATAAAACCCAATTATATCCCTATGCATTATATCTCTACATACAGAGAAACAAATGTAGGTGTGTGCCTATAATTTCTTATTCATGTCCCAATCCAATCATATTCAAATTCATTTTAAGCCTCATCAACATGCACACATACTCATATATGAGAGTGAGTTGTAACAGGATTTCTGGTATTATGTAGGTCCTGTAAGGTCATCAGATCCAGATTTTCCATTGTGTGTGTCCTTGGCCGGGTTTCTCTCAGTGTGCATATCTATGTATGTGACAGCAATTGAGTGACACATACAAACCTGCCTTCTGTTGTGTGTGTTTTAAGGGAGCGTGTGCATGTGTCCTCAGGGGCTAGCAGTCTAAATTTAGAGACGAGAGGGAGACGAGGACCAAGCCCACTGTTGCCATAGAAACTCACCCCTCTGTCTCCATGGTGACAGACCCTGTTTTTTCCCTCTCCAGGCTGAGGAGGTGCGACTTTAGGCCCTCCCACTGTCACTGTTTATATGTGTGTGTGTGTTTGATCCTCTTTCATGAGTCATGTTAATGAAATTTCATCTGCATTCTGTAATCCTGATTGTTTAATCTCACTAAAACACCTCCAAGGGAAAGAGACAACCCACAGATGAACTCGATCACTCTGTGTATGTCATTGACCTCCTCTCCGTGTAAAGAACACCCCACTTACGCCCCATTACTTTGCGAAGAGTGTCTCAAGCTGTATGAATAGAGGGCCACCACTCAGACCTCTCAGAGAGATGCTAAAGAGGAGGACAAACAGGGTACAAACAGGAGGAAATGTTGGGTTAAAGGGGCAGCGGAAGAGAAAATGAGGGGGTTGAGAGGACAAGTTGTTGATAAAGAGAGAAGTGCTAAAAAGGAAGAGGAAACGAGGAATGAAAACAAAAATGAGAGGGTAGAGGAATGTGTGTTAAAGGAGAACTATTATGCCCCTTTTTATAAGATGCAATATAAGTCTCAGGTGTCCCCAGAATGTGTCTGTGAAGTTTCAGCTCAAAATACTCCACAGATCATTTATTATATCATTTTGAAAATATGAATATTTCACTAAATTCCACTATTTTGAGTGGAAGCAGAAACGGGCTGTTTTCGTGCATGTCCCTTTAAATGTAAATGAGCTGCTTTTCCCCACCCCCTTTTCCAGAAAAAGACTGTGCCTTTACAGCTCTTACCTGAGATACTCTGAGAAAAAAACATCTGTTTGGTTATGATTATCACGTCTATCGCACTGAAATCATGTGTTTTAAAGCCATATCAGTTTAAACTTATGACATGCAGTTTCCTGAGCACACACATCTGAAGCACGCGCACAGAAAGCGGCTGCCACATGAGATGTGAGTACTAAACTAAGTTCTCTTTCAAGTCTTACTGTGCTTAAACTGTCAAAAACACAGAAGTTACAAAAACACTGTGAAGATAAACAGCTGGGAAATAAGTCTATGAACATGTTTATTTTAGATCTGTGAGCCAGCCGCGTAATATACATTAAATAAATCAATAAATCCACTGCTCTCTTGTCTCCTTGGAGGCTGGGACTCTAAATAGTGTTCTGTGCAGCCAAAGACAGAACAGTTAGCATGCTTTGCTCGTAGAACTGGTACACCGTTGTTGCTTGCAAAACAGAATGGCGGCGCTGTGGGTGGAAACTTGCAGATTAAGTGGCAGTAATATTATTATAAGATCCCCTTTCTACGTCACGGGGGGAGCAAAATCTGAGCGCCTCGTTTTTTCACAAGCTTGCAGAGAAAGGCTTACCAAAAAAATTTACTGGGTTGCTCTTTTTCATGTTTTCTGGGTTGGTAGATGCACCAGGGACACGATTATAGCACTTAAACATGGAAAAAGTCAGATTTTCATGATATGTCTTTAAAGACAAAATTATATGAAAGTCTATTAAAATAGGTCTCTTCACAATACATATGGTTTCAGAGCAGCTTTATAGAAAATTGTGATGTTGATGTTTATATCTTAATATTTTCATGCCTTATAGTTACATTTAGTGATAATATAGTTAGCATTTTGCGACATAAGCAAGCAAGCGAGATATGCTATATAGTAAATATTGCCCTATGCAGGTTTACTGTATATATGCGGATACTTATATATCCAACTTTATATAAAGAGCTGAGTGACAACATATTTACATTTTGAAACAAAATAAAAAAAATAGGCATTTGAGATTTGCTATGTTTGCTATGATGTTGTATGTATGCGGATAAAATTGGATATATATCCATCTTTATATTTAGAGTGGTGCGATAATGCAGTTAAAATTTTGTGACAATATGAACAATCACCCATCCAAGATGAATTAAAATGCAACCTATTTGTGCTGTTAAAATAGGTTGGTGAAGCTCAAAGAAATGTCCGGATTATACTGTACCCTGAAAATCATTTGAAAATAAGAAATTATATAAATAATATATGTCAAAAGTATGTCATTACTGAAGTAAAATGGGTTGCATATAGCATTTTGTTCCAAATTTAGCTACACAGAAGTCAAAATAACAATAAAGGCAATACAAAAGCACTGGAATATCATTACGCACACAAACTTGCACACCTCGGGCTGCTGTTAGATTAATCAAAGCATCCTTTTGTGTCTGATTTTATTAGACTGGCAGAACTGTCTGTGCTAAATGACTCTCTGTTGCTCACACACACAGACAGCATAATGGCCGAAGGTTTTCATTGACTCTGTGTTTGTCTCTCTAATATCCAGCTATTTCCTCATTGACTTTTAGAGCTCAGGACCAGTGACCTTTATTTCCCTGACTTTCTCTCACTCTCTTTGCACACACGGGCGACTAAAATCCCAATTGTTCAAGAGCATAACATAAATGTCACTCACACTTTCAATATGGCAGTAATGTTAACTTTTACTTTTTTATAGTACTTCCCAGTAATATTGTCATTTTTTTAAAGTGCTTGTCCAAATAGGGGGACTTGGGATTACTTGAAAGTTTTTAAACTAATAAATTGTTCTTAGTATATTAAAATAATCAAACTGTAATCTAAATTAAAATTCAAAATTGTACACATACAGTAATATTAAGATGTGAACTGAAATCATATATTCTTTTTATATTCCCTCAATAACTATTGTTTTTATTTAAGAACATACAGTTCTGGAACACAAAACATCGCTTTTGGAATCACAAAATGAATAGTGGTTAATTAACTTAATATATAAAATTAATTAACCATGTTCATATAATAATGTTAGAATATATGAAAGTGGGGGCTTTGAATATTGTATTGGACAATGAGAGGCTTTTAAGTCAGGAAGGTTGTACCTTTTGAAAAGATACCATCCTAGTGACAGTTTGTGTGTCACAATTCTCGGGAGGCAAGGAGCGAGGAACGAGGAAACACGGAGATACTTCAATTCACAGTCTTTAATGATCACATGGGGAACGTAGGAGACACAGGAACACATGGAATGACGCTCGAGGACCGACAAACACTAACTGAAAGGACTGGGGCTTTTAAACACTGGGTGATTGGGAAAACACAGGTGCAAGGAATGACTAATTAAAGGGAACACAGCACACCTGGGGAGGGAAAACACAACACAAAGAGTCCAGGGGCGTGACATTACTCCCCCCTCCCGGAAGGTGCGTCCTCGCACCGTAGAAACAACATGGGGAGGGGAGTGGGTGGGAACTAGGGAGGAGGAGGACGGACATCCGGGAGGGGGCCGGCGGACAGATTCCAGGGAGGAGACGACGGAGGGAGGAGCCAGGGAGGAGACAGGAGGGACCCGGAGCAGGAAGAGCACAGCAAGACCCAGGCCACAGCCATAACAGCGGCCCACGGTGGAGCCAATGGAGGGAGGAGCCATGGAGGAGGAGGAATGGCCACTGCCTCCAGGGGGCCGACCAATGGCGGCGGAGCAGGTGGTGGAGGAGCCCGAGGCGGAGACGGAGAGCCAACGAGCCAGGGGGATGCCGAGGATCCGGGGGGCCAGGGTGGAGCCGAAGGCTCTGGTGACCAAGGCGGAG
>NW_015625577.1:315478-315748 GCF_001515625.1 Sinocyclocheilus rhinocerous
GTGCAAGGAATGACTAATTAAAGGGAACACAGCACACCTGGGGAGGGAAAACACAACACAAAAGTCCAGGGGCGTGACATTACTCCCCCCCCTCCCGGAAGGTGCGTCCTCGCAATGTAGAAACAACATGGGGAGGGGAGTGGGTGGGAACCCGGGAGGGGGCCGGCGGACAGATTCCAGGGAGGAGACGACGGAGGGAGGAGCCAGGGAGGAGACAGGAGGGACCCGGAGCAGGAAGAGCACAGCAGGACCCAGGCCACAGCCATAACA
>NW_015625577.1:316560-322110 GCF_001515625.1 Sinocyclocheilus rhinocerous
CAGCAGGAGAAGGAGGAATTCGGGGCGAGTGAAGGGATCCATCGGGGACACAACGGAAAGAAAAACACTGGGAGAAAAACGGAAACAAAAACGGAGGGTACAAACGGAGGTAACTGTTTTGGTCGGTCCTTCTGTCACACTTCTCGGGAGGCAAGGAGCGAGGAACGAGGAAACACGGAGATACTTCAATTCACAGTCTTTAATGATCACACGGGGACCGTAGGAGACACAGGAACACATGGAATGACGTTCGAGAACCGACAAACACTAACTGAAAGGACTGGGGCTTTTAAACACTGGGTGATTGGGAAAACACAGGTGCAAGGAATGACTAATTAAAGGGAACACAGCACACCTGGGGAGGGAAAACACAACACAAAGAGTCCAGGGGCGTGACATTTTGTACCTTTTTTTCTAAGAGTGTAGATATCCTTTAGTGTTCATATGTGGGATAATCGTGCCTGTTTTATTGTTTGCAAGTCTAAAACAGAGCAGGATGAGCTACATGCTGAATTTTAAATAAAAATACAGGGATTTGTTCAAATCCCAAAGTATGAACAATAGTAATAGCCAATAGCATTATTATGTGCAGTATTCACACAAGTCTATCCCTAGTTGTGTGAGTGTGTACCTCTTGATAGCTTCCTCCTGCCGTCTCTTCTTCTGGTTTTTCTCCTGTAGGTATGTCAAGTGTGTGTGGTTGCGGACACGGTCGCTCTCTCGGGCGATGTCAGAGGCGTTCTGGATAACCAGCTCGTCATACGCCCTCAGACCGCTGTCCTCCACGTACTGCAGCAAATGTGTGCACTCGTCTTCCCCTGAATCCATCCTTCAGCACAGCAGAGAGACTGCCTAGAAGACAGAGAGAGAGAGAGAGAGAGAGATTTGAGTGTCTCACACACAGTGTCATTCCATCCTCTTGAGAGCTTGTTGTGTAAAAAAAACAATGAACTTTGGAGGTAGAGGTGGGACGTATGCACACACACACACATGCACACACACACACATACACACACACATAATGACATGTTCTCAGGGGAATATGTTATCCTTTAACACTGAAGAGCATGATTCACTGCTGGGAAAGGGCAAGAGCTAGCATGTTTAACATATGTTTACAAAGCTACCTAAAATGATGATGAGAACACAAAAATATACATATAGAGTTAATTATAATATATATATATATGTATATATATATATAATCTATCTATCTATCTATCTATCTATCTATCTGCCCCTCTGTCCTATCCATCCATCCATCGTTTTATTGTACTGTTTTGAAATTCTGTCTATCTATCTATCTATCTATGGTTCTATCTATCTATCATTCTATCTATCTATCATTCTATCTATCTATCTATCGTTCTATCTATGTATCGTTCTATCTATCATTCTATCTATTGTTCTTTCCTTTTCTATCTAACTTCTGGGGAGAATTTTGTCCATAAAGTACACAAGTATATAAACAGGTTGAGACGTAAGATCAGTCAGTTTCTTAGCATTACATGCAAACAGTGGTAACATCTGGCCGAACATTATGTGCCACTTACAGGCCTTATTTCATCCTACTGTATTGTTTCTACATGCTTTTAAAAACCGTACACTGTACATAAAGAGAAATGATTTTCAGCCTAGTTTTGTGTGAGCGTGAGAGTATGTCAAGTTTATTTTTACAACTTTGTGAAGATGTCATCCAGTGTGCTGTTCTCTGTTGTATTATTCAGCATGTCTTAATATAGACTCTGATCTCAGATTGTCTCCCTCTCTCTATATCTCTTCCTTAGTCACAATCCTACCTACACCTATGCCTTTCCTCCATTTAACATCTCTCACGCACTTCTATACACACCCACGTGAGCATGCACGCACACACACACACACACACACACACACCTGCACATGCCCATAGATGCCCTCACACTCTTTCATACACAGGGACACACAGCTGTATTCTATAAATGGAATTTGAGGAGAAAGAACTGTGGGTTTCCAGGCAACAGTATCCTAGTGCGCTGACATAATGCAGGAAGCTGAGAACCTAATTCTCTGCTGAAGATGCATTAGTTCCGCTTTACACTGGCAGGCATGATATCCCCACCATGTGTGCGTGTGTGTGTGTGTGTGTGTGAGCGAGAGAGTCTCATGTAATGCCGAAAGCATGAAACAAGATATTCTTCTCCTCTACTCTGTAGATGTTTGCCACAGATGGATCATGTTTCACAACTATGTTTTATCACCATTTGTGTATGTGTTTTAATAGAACATCTAACACTAACTCTCTTTTTCAGAGTGATGAGGTGGCAAGATGCCACATTTCCATTGCTGGCACTCACACACACAAAATAGGTCAGCGAGACCACAGCACCACTTCAAAGGATCCCGGTGAGTGGAATTTAGCTTCCTTATTCATTCCATTACTCTGTAATTCACGGTTTCCTCCGCACCACACTACATTAATAGTGCCAATTCATAACTGAGGAATAGAAATAGCCTTCAATACTGCACAACACACCCAACGTGAGTAGATCCAGAATCATTGAAACACAAGATAATCACTGGAATACACCAAGAACCAATTGGATGTAGCGATTCTCACATAGCACACACTCATTTAAAGGGATATTTACTCCCCGTCATGTCGTTCCAAACCTGATTGACTTTATTTGTTCCATAGAACACAAAAGAAGGTATTTTGAAGAACATTGAGGTTCTAAAAATATTGAATTCAAAGTATGAACCAAAAACTATGGTAATTTTTCATTTATGTTCCAGAGAAGAAAGTCATACAGGTTTGAAATGACATGATGACAGAATTTTTATTTTTTGGATGAGCTTTTCCTTTAACAGAGCATGCCAAGTTATTTCATTGAAACGTTGTGTAAATATCCCATTCTGTACAAATGTCAAAAGAAGTTACATCATGAATGAATCTGAAGATGTAGTTGGGAATTGTGGGTAATATGCTTATTTGGATCCAGAGCGATCAATTGATGCTCAGTTTGACTCTTCCTGTCACACAGATGATGGAAAAACTGATGTATACAAGGAAAAGAATTACATTTGAAATGAGAATATTCTAAGTCATTTCATTAAAATGTTATGTAAAGATGTGTCTGTCCCATTCTATACAAATGAATCATGAATGAATCTGAAGATGCAGTTTGGAATTGTTGGTAATATGCTGCTTGGATCCCATACAATCCATTGATACTCTTGCTGTCATACAGATGATGAAGAACTGATAAGGAAAATGATGAGATGGAAATGAGACAAAGCAAAACATTTGGATGGACACACATACACACGATTACACTCACGGTATCAGTGAATCTGCTCTCCCGGAACAGCTGATCTCCAGGTGTGTTCTGTGTGTGCGTTTCTCAACACCGCACGATATCGAATCCCCCTGCGGCTGGCAGACAAGCCCGGCGACAGCGACGCAGCACGGAGGAAACACACACTGGCGTGAAGAAGAGAAAGATGAAGGACGTGTCCATCTTTGGCGTTTCCAGAGCTCTGAAGAAAACCGAAGGTAGTGGGAGCCGGTTTGACCCTTCCCCACCTACGACCGCTCCTGCTGGGCTACGGCCACCAAGGCTGTCCTCTCCCCCTACCAAACGCTTCTGGAAAGATCCACACCTCCCTTTGGTGGTTGCCTCATCTGCACTGTCCCCACACACGCGTGGTGTGTGTGTGTGGGGTGGGCTGCGTGTGGATGCACGTAGTATGAGCGTGTTCTCGTTTAGCCGGCTGCGGTGTGCGCAGAGACGTTAGGCAGCTAAATGCATCGTGTCCTACAATCTCTTTGATCCGTCCTCCCCTGCTGCTGCTGCTGCCGCCGCGGCTGCCGTCACAAGCACACACACACACACCCGTGCGCGTCACACACACGCAGAGATGAACCCAGCTCTGGCGTCAGTAGGCAAAAAGACCAGCTATAGCATCTGTCTTTTCTTTAGTTCCTCTATCCTTCTTTTTTTTTTTCTCTCTCTTTCTCTCTCTACCTTCTTTTTTGCTCTCTGATCTCCTTGCCTCCAGCCCTCACTGCTTACTTACTCCGTCCCCTGGTGATCTTCTCTCTCTCTCTCTCTCTCTCTCTCTCTCTTTCTCTGCATCCCTCATGTCTCTCAACCAATTGTGTGGCTTGCTTAGAGCTGTCCATGGTTCTGAAAGAAAGAGAGTGAGAGAGTGTGAGTGAGAAAGGTTGTGTGTGTGTCAATCCTCTCCTGAGGGCATGACCTCTGCTCGTACAATGTTATCACCAGGCAACTACACTGGCTGATGCAAAAATACTCAAGAGACAGTTGGATATGTGTATGCGTTTTTGGCATGTAAAGGTGAAATGTTATTTCTGCACTAAAAATATTGTCTGTTTTCAAACAGGTTTCCAAGGATTTGGAATATATAAACTATATACCGTTCAAACATTTGGGGTTGGTAAGATTTTAAAAATGTTTTTGAAAGAAGTAGAAGTATGCTCACCAAGGATGCATTTATTTGATCAAAAATACACAAAAACAGTAATACTGTGAAATATTATTCCAATTTTAAATACATTTTTCTATTTTAATGTTTTAAAATATACTTTATTCATATGATGGCAAAGCTAATTTTTCAGCAGCCATTACTTCAGTGTCACATAATCCATCAAAAATCATTCTGATATCCTGATTTGGTGTCCTGGAAATATTTCTTATCGTTATCAGTATTTTTATGGAAACCATTATACATATTTTTAAGTATTTTTTTCTATCTCTTTACTGTCAATTTTGATTTAATGCATTCCTACTGAATAAAGGTATTAACTTAAAAAAAAAAAATCTTACTAAACCCAAACTTTGAACAGTAGTGTAGTTATAATATTTTTTCTGAAATATTATATGTAGCTTTAAATAAATACATATGTCAGTAATAATTCCAGGCTATTTTCCGTCTCTTTCTATTTTCCAGCAAAAGTTGTACAGTTCTAACAAAGGCTTTCTACAAAAATTAATAATATACCCATTTTTCTCTCCTCACCTCATTAACTCTTGCTGACTTAAACACTTGTTCACTGAAGACAGCACTTCTATGGAATATGCTCTTATAGACATTGTATTACAGAGTTGTTTGTGTATGTTGCGTAAGGATACTTTGTATCCTTTGCTTGCCTCTCCAATTCTCATTCTCTCATTTTTCTGTCTCCTCTGTTCTATCTTCCTGTCTTTTCTTGTCTCCAAGACTTTCTATCTCTGTGTGTAGGTATGTGTGTTTGTTTCTGTGTATGGGATGAATGTCCATCTGGGGGATTTTGTCCATCAATCACTTGTAACCCTTCTTCACTTGAACTGTGCGCACTGTACACACACACACACACACACAAACAGAGGTCAGGATATGCTGATGCCTGTAGTGACACACACACACACACACACACACAAACAGAGGTCAGGATATGCTGATGCCTGTAGTGACACACACACACACACACACACACACACACAAACAGAGGTCAGGATATGCTGATGCCTGTAGTGACACACACACACACACACACACACACACACA
>NW_015625577.1:322128-343483 GCF_001515625.1 Sinocyclocheilus rhinocerous
GTGATATATTATAAGGAGTAACGATATGTTTTATGAGTAAAAAAAAGTAAAAAGTAAAAAGTACGATCTTATGCTTTGGAATGTAGTGAAGTAAAAGTAAAAGTTACTCAAAATAAAACTACTCCAGTAAAGTACAGATACTTGAAAAATTTACTTAAGTACAGTAACGAAGTAAAACTAGGCTACTCCGTTACTGTCCACCACTGAATATGAGTAATAATATAAATTATCTATTAAATATTAAATATATTGACTAATTAATTGAATAAATAATATAATAATAATCAAATAATATTTTAGTATATCAATTATATATGGGCCATTCTACAGAATTGTCAAAGTCAGAGTTGGAAACATCTTGGTCTTTTTTCACAAATTGTATATGTGTGCAAATTGTATAGTATCCAAGGTACACATTTCTAGTAATTGTGCAGTTAGTTCTCATATTGTATTTTCAGAAAGTTTTGGAGTATTTTCCTCTCCTCAAATTTGTCACTACCGAAACACAGTAATATATTTTAATAAGAAGGGTTATATTGACCTATTAAGATTTTGCTTACATCTACCTTGTAAATATATATTTTTTACTATTTTATTAGAAGGTTTTCAGAGGTATATCAATAACAATTACAATTTTAAATTTTTTTTAAGTGTGATTTATGAGATTTGTTGTAATCAAATGTAAAACGTGTGTGTGTGTGTGTGTGTAAATATATATAAATACATTGTTTTTAAAGAATAAACTAAGTAATTAATTTTGTTTATTTGATTTGATTTGATTTTAAGCATGTACTTGTACCCCTGGTTGGGAATCACTGATATGAGAGAATGGTTCTCGGTATAAATAAAGAACTGAATAAAATGGATTGCACTGCCTCTAGTGGCCATTTACTAAACTGTGCCATTCTCTAAACTGTGACAACAGCCCTAGAGTCACTGGTCAGTTTTTACAGTTACATCCTTCTATTATAGTTACATAAAAAGAGGGACCTGAGGCATATTTAGGAAATGAAATATCACAAAAAGCCAATGACTTAGGGATGGGCTCTTTTGACTTCTGCAACACCATAGCAACCACCAAGATATTGCATAGCAACAGACCTAGAACCACTCAGAACACCTGAGCAACCACAAAGCAGAACCCAACACTGTAGCACTGTGTGGCATGCAAGTTCTGCACAGACCAGCACTTTTATTCTGAAAATAAAAATAATGTTGCATCTTAAAGCTGCTGAAAGCACTTTTTTTGAATAGCACACATGACATGTCCCTGTTGTCAGATAATCCCTGAAATAGGAGCCCTGAGAAATCACACAGGCTCTGTAAACAGCAAAAAACCCTTGACTGCTTACCTGCATGTTAGCCAATCACAACACTCCGAGGCGGCTCTCAGCCAATGCTGTGAGTGCAGGGGGCTACCTTTTTTTTTCTCCACACAGCTGAAGACAGGGGAGTGTGTTTGGTTCTTGATGGAAAGAACACTTCACCCCAAAAATTAAATTTCTGACATTATTAAGTCAGCATGTCATTCCAAACCTGTACACACACACACACACACACACACACACACACACACACACAGAGAGACACGTGTATATTATACAGTATATATATATACATAAAAATTTTTATACAATATTTTTTGTGTGTGAACTATTCCTTTAATAAGATTGGATTTAAGATTTAAAGTCTCTCAATCCAACGTACGCACACATAGAGTTGCTGTAAAGCATTGAGAGGAGACATTCTGTACAGATTGCGTGATTCAGAGCTGATTTTCTGAGGTGAGGCTGAGCCAATTATAACTCCGCTGAATTATTAAATCTCTCTTTCTCCAGCATACATACACATCTCTTTCTCTCACATAAAAGTACATAATGTTCCAAGGTAACAAAATTGTCCAAATACTTGTAGAGTGAACACACACACACACACACCCTCTCAACGGTCACAATTATGCATAATTCAGTCTGTCACATACCTCAGCAGATGTCATGCCAAGCTCAGGCAGTGAGCCTCCCGCAGGGGTTTAAGAAGCTGCCACATCCATTTGGTGCTGGATTGCCGCTTCTTCGAATGAACGTCCTACCTTCATCCAAAGACTTCAGCCGAAACATAGACAACAAATACCTATTGTACGAAAACATTTAGATTATAATACAGAGTAATATAATATATACACACCTTGGTGAACATAAGAGACTTCTTTCAAAAACATTGACCAGTGATATATAGATATATATATACAGTTACAAATCATGCTGTTGTACTGAATGTTTGAATATGATATAGTCACCTTTATGTGGTATTACTTAATTGTAATAAGATGTTTGACTTTATAGATGATTTCCTAAACATGGACTGACAGATGGATGGATGGACGGATGGTTGGAACAAACAGACAGTTTGATACATGAATCAAAGGACCTGAAATCCCAACATACTAAAACTATAAAAATTTAATATCAGTCCCCTCTTCTTCCAGATGCATGACCGGCACGTTTCTCAGCTCATGTGTTTACACTACTGAAGGAATGTGGATGAATCTCGCACATTATTTAGCTCTTGAAATAGCCAGTGAGTGTTAATCCCTTCTGCAGGGAGGATGTGTTGGTTTGTCCTCTGGCTGGTACAGCAGGAGAAGGAGTGAAGCTCCAGGACGGAGAGGGATTAGGCTATTTTCGGCTCTTATCAACATACTTTAAATCTGTCTGCTCTGATCAGGCCGGAGAAAAACCTGAATTACTGGTTTTATATAGAAACTGCACGCTAGCCTTTACAAGGTCATTTCTGTGCATGCAACACAAACAAGACACTCATTGCATTTGCTGCACACGTAGCCTAATATTGTGTCACATTGGAAAGCTTCATAAGGTCACAGTCTGATTATAGATGGTTAATTTTGAAGTGTATTACACAAAGACTCACATAGATGAAACATACACATATGGGTCTGTTGCACATAGATAATCTCATCCTTTGTCATCCATCATTCGTCTTGCTCACATTTGAACTGTGTCTTGGTATGGGCAGATATCTGTTCCTCAGCCGTCCTGCCCTCGTAATGAATTGTTTATGGTCAGTGCACTCTCACTGCTGCAGCATGGATCATCCTAACACACACGCACTCTCTCTCTCGTGTGCTAAAGAGAAAAGAGAGAGAGAATTCCCCCATTGATTTAGCTCTCCTCTTTCTGGACAACACCTCAAACTGATTCAGTACAGTAATGGCATTACATAGCTCACATAGTAAGATGATAAAATCATAGGCCGGTGACCTTAACTCACCCATTGCACTGTGGGATATAAACTGTGATTGGATTGTGCATTGATCATTTTGATCAATGCTACCTTCCTCCTAAGACACCAGAGACATCCTCTCTTCTTTCTTTCTGTTCTTATTTTAACTGTTTAACCATAAAAGTATAGAACTAAATTGAACATTCCCTGTATTCAGTATGTGCCTTTGTGTACAATCTTATCAAGTGGCATATTTAAATAGAATCTTTGCTTGTTTTTTAAATCTTAGGCAATGTTTAGAGCTTCCGTTTTCTTAAAGGAATATAGTTCAACCATTTTATTCAGTTCTCGCTCTATATAAAAGAAACCAATCAAAGCTCATTCTCTTATACATTTTTTAAATGAAATAAAAAAATACAAATTAAAAAAATGAAAAATGAAAAAAATCTTTCAAATAAAATTTTTCAAAATAAAAAATGTATCGAATGTATACATTTATGTTTATTGCAATTGTTAATACTAATAAAATTTGTTATTTACTAAACATTTGTACCTTATGCTGCTGTTTTGGTTTTATTACCCCATGGTTAAAACCAAAAATATATAATGAATCTATGTTATTTTTAGCATTATGTACACACAATTATAATATTTATTCATGTTTTGAATTGGCTTTAATTTAAATATTTTTCATCATGTATTTTATTATGTGCTTTTTCATTTTTATTAGTATTTCTCTTTAGCTTAATTTTTATTTCCGTTTTAGTAGTTTTAGTAGGCCTACTTCAAACTACTACTTGAACTTATTTCAGTTAGTTGCGAAGGCAACATTTCTAATTTACATAAAAGTATTATAAGTGTAAGTAAATATATTTAATTTTATTTTATTTCAGTTAACGAAAAGAACATTTAATAGTTATAGTTTTAGTTAACCATACCAGCACTGTTAAGGGTCATGCATAGTGTGAAAAGCCTACAACTGTCACAGTTTAAAGGCTTAATTTTTCTTTGTGGCGTATATTTTTAGCTTTGTGATAACCGATTCCAGAACTTTAGCTGAACTTCATTTCGGCCGCAAACCACTGGAGGGAACACTTTGATAATTCATTAGTGTGAAAATTGTTCTCTGATACCGCTCACACTGCTGTTAAATCTCAGAAGATAATAGCCGCTCGGGAATATTAGAAAACGTAGGAATATTGCACCGGCTAAATCAAAGAGACACTGAGAAGAGCAGCTGTGGACCTGAGAAGGCTGAAGAGAAGTTTCTTGAAAAATGTATCATGTGTGCATCAGCTTTCTATTAGTAGAATATGCATCTACCATCCCAAAGGGTATTCTCAACCGCTTTTTAATGGACAGTCTTAATTTAAAGAGGGAGAGAAAGAGATTACTCTAATCCATTCAAACACTTCACTTGCTTACAGTTGACCTTTTAGCCTTTTAGTGTCTCCAACCGACCCCTATCATCCTATAATCTTTGTTCAGACAGTCCGTCAAAGGGTCGGTCATCCTCTTGAGTAACAGAATCTATTCTTTTAAGGAGAAGAAATATGTTTTGCATAATTGTCTATGTGGGTAATGAGATAAGACTAAAGACCAGGAAGTAATCAGTTTACAGACTAACGATTGGAGTGTAAGTGGATCTCGTGAGGGAACTGCATCAGGCTTAGTTTCTCCTAGTCCGATTCTGTTTGCACAATGCTGGTGTCTTCACTCTGACAGATGCATTAAACCACAGTATGTCCATTTGTTCAACAAGGCCTGGGGCTCCGGTTTTATGAATCAAACCACAAAGAGATGCCTGAGCAAAATGGCTCATTATAATGTTGCCTAATTGCTGCCACCAGCATAGGAGATGTTTTGCATATGCTATATCTTCTTTAAACACACACACACACACACACACACTTTGCTGGATATAATGGACATGATTTGAAAGCCTCTATTTATCTATACAAACAACATATTATACTATGTTTGCACTGTACATGCTCTTATCATATCAGTATGTAAGAGTAGACCATAGAGCATTTCTCCAGGGAATTAATGGCACAGAATTGGCCTTGGTTATATGTACTGACACAGAGGTCATGAATCACCCTTGACCTCCATATGCCTCTCCTGTCAAAGCCAACCCTTTATTCGCCCATCCCCGTTAGCTTATATATTCCCACCTTATTGTGGGAATGATATTTTCTCATTATGCAAATGCTGGGGGAAATTGGGCCCTATGGATATTGGCATTACTTTAGCATAATATGCATGGAAAATCTTTTAAACCAATAAAGCTTGCCACCCAACATTTTACTCTAACATGCGGCTCTAACATTTTACTGAATTTTGACTAGCATCTTAAAGGGAAACATTATAAATCAAAAGAGAAACGTTCAGTAGTTTAATTGACAAAAAATTATCATAGCTCTGGCATGGTAACCTTATTTTAATAGTAGCCTAGTATTTGAACTAAGAACATAACAATAAATGGCCCATCATTTGCACGTTATGGTCAATGTTAATATTAAGTGTATAAAACAAACTATGGTAGGCCTATTTATTATGAATTAGGCTATTGTCTCCTGAACACATTTTAAAACTATAAACTAGCTGTAGTTAATAAAAATGAGGTTCTGTAGATTTCCTCACTTTCATATAAACGTAGCCTACATTTTCAAATAGGCTACGACAGCTACTAACGTTACAGTTGTATGCTACTATAGTAAAATCATGGTAAATTAGAGCAAGGGAATATCCTGACTATAAAGGTATTCCGTTAAGAGCAGCTTTTTGTGGCTCAGAAGGGAACCGCTTTGACGTTAATGCCACTCCGTTATGATGCTGTTATGAGAGGATGCGGTTTCCGTTGTCACGGATTAACTACAAATCCGCGAGCAAACCGCCAGCTTCCGTGAAGGAAAACCTGCGCGCGGACGCGCTTTGCTAGCTGATTCCAGCTGTGGTTGCCATGGAAACGGAACTTCTCCCAATCCTCAGTTCTTACCTTGTCCATTAGTGGAAAGGGTAGGGAATGACACTTGAATGTTGGAAAAAGAGAGGTGAATGGAGCCAACAAATCAGTCATGACGTTGTAGTGTTAGTCAGTGAGAAAGAAAATGACTTTACAATATTGTTTTCGAAGAGATGAATGGAATTTGTCAGATCAAATTCGTGAACGAATTGGGTTTTTTTTTTAGTCGACTCTTTTGAATGAATCTGTTTGCGGTTCACAAAATCAGTCGGAACTTCACTCGTTCATTTTTCCTAATTCACTGAGCCGAACTATTCGAAAGAACCGATTCGTCAGTCGGACTTTTCGAATAATACGCATGCGCAATGACTAGGTCATGGCCTGGGTTAGCGAGGTTTTTTCATCGACGTAAACTTGTTTGAATTGTATCAATTTTCACTGAGGTAATGTATCGTTCATACTAATACACGGTTCTAAAAAGTAAGTTTGAATGAAATGTAATAGTTTAACGGGAGTTTAAGTTTATGTCGACGATGTTGCAACCTTTGACGTAACCTGAGGTGAGGCGATGGGTTGGCTAACTGTTTTATTAGATTCTGTTTTAGTTTGTTGTTTTGGCTGTAGTCATTGTATGTGCTTTGAAATAACAGTGATGTTTCAAGGTGTATTCATTTTTATTTTAACAGATGGTTTATACAGCAGAGCTCATGACCCAGTATTACCACCTACAGGTCAGTGCCATTAGATCATATTTTGCTAATCATGCATAATGGAACTGTGTAATTTATGCAGAAGATAAGGGTGTACAAGTGTTTTTCTACATGGTGAGTTATCTTTAGGGCCAAGACTATCACCAAAGCTGAATAAATGCTGCGTGTTTTGTGAAGTTTTGTCGCCATCCAGTGACCAAAGCCAGTAACTGCAACTAGAGGTTTTAAAATTGAAAATGCAAATAGTTTGAAGTAGCTTATGTTTGTTAAATGGGCCTAAATTTATTCCCTAATTGAAATTTCACCCTTGACATCAACCAAAATAGTTTGTGTCACCACGTTGATTAGTTGTACACTCATTTTCATTTATAGTCTGCGCTGTAGATATGAGAAATGTTATGTTGTGTGAAGTTTTAAATTCTGCTGTAAGAGTGATTTGATATGAAACAAAAAGAATTGTGCTTGTTCCCGCCCGGTTTCGAACCGAGGACCTTTCGCGTGTTAGGCGAACGTGATAACCACTACACTACGGGAGCTGAGCTGCGCACTTGCAGGATGTGACGTAATTTGAGTCACTCTCATCGGCACTGGTTTGTTGGACCAGTAAGAACTCGTCAAGACTCTTCACGCTGGAGCCCGTGGGAATGGATGAGCATGGTGTTTATGTGCTTTAGGATAAACGACTGCCTATAAAGCTGGCGAGGCCGCTCTCAGGCCCATAAATACGTCCACAGATTGTCTCGAGAGCGCATCGTAATCTTTCTTGATAGTCAGTTGCCGGGAAGAGTAGCTGCAAGCAGACGATTCTCCTCCAATAGATGTCAATCAAACGACGGTCGGTTGGTCGGGCTTGCTGGGATGCCAAAGTTGACATTGCTCCAGTTATTTCTCTTTCAACATTGATAAAGAAGCACCATTCTAATAACCTAATATGAAAAGTTAAACAAGTCATGAAAGAATGAAAAAGAAAAAACGTTTCATATAAGAAGTTTTATACCATGTCTACCTTTGTCACTAGATGGCGGTAAAACTCCAATAATAATTCGTGTATCACCATGCATAGCCAAGAGTTTGTGTGGTTTAAACTGGCTCATTGCATAACGGGACAATGCACCTCATTCATTCTGTGGTAAATGTTTAGTCCCATGCACTCCTTAATTGTTTTTGGAAAAAATGTAATGTACTTCTCTGCAAACGCTTGATGCATTTGAACCAATTGCATTTATTAAAATACTTTTAATAAAATATTAGATAGTGGCACGCCTCGAATTAAAACGTTTTAGAAAAGTTACTAGTCATGTGTTATGATTTTCTTTAAGCTAAAGCATTATGATTCTGATGTCGTTGCTTTTGTTCATTATTAAAACATTCTGTATTCATTTATTTATCTGTTTATAGAAGCATTCTGTTATTTTTCCCGACTATGCACATTAAGACATTAATTCGGTAGCCTAAATTGGATATTTGAATATATGAATTTGAAATGTTGCATCAGACTGATAGGCTACTTAATGTATGGTCTATTACAACACTACAGAAATATTTTAAAAGGGACATTAAAATGACAATTTAATAAATAATTAAAATAATTAGATATTTATTGGTTGCTTGAATAGATTATCACTGAAATTGCATGTTTTTGTTTGGTGGCTGCAAGAGAAATAAAGGATTTCAAATGTTCTGACTGCATGAGCTCTTTCAGCCTTCGATTTCGGTCTAGTGTAGCGAGGGCATAAAATTCAGTCTTGGCTGTGCAACAAGCACTTCAATTACTAAATACCCCTTCACTCAAGAGAAGCGATACACAACATATGAATGAATCAGATTTATTATGGGATAGCGATGGATTTTTATGACTGACGAACAGGCGTGCTAGATCAGCACAATGTCTTTCCCCACAGCGGAGTTTAATGAGAGAGTTTTTCACTGCTGCCCAACGATCAGCGTCTTGTGGCTTGGGTTTTACTCCCAGATTTTTTTCAGTGCTTGTTTAACGTCTTCTAGCACGACATATCCAGCGTGTTTTTAGGCAGCGTTTTACTTTTCTGCTTTGTAGACAATTGTCTTGACTATCACTTGCAATTATTACCTGCAAAAAAGAGATATGATAAATCACATTATTCCAGTTGCTGTTCTAGAGATGTGATCAAAAGTACTCAAGGAAATTAGAGTACGTTTGTTTGACACTGTTAGACGTTTGCTAATGCCATTCGATTGGATTGGTTTGCCCCGTTATGTGCCATTTTCATAAATAAACTTGTTAACTCGGATACTTTTAAAACCATTTAAGCCTGACGTGATATTATTAACGTTGTTTTATTAAAGCCATTTTCAATCGCCATTGATTTCACAGTAATCATACATTGTTGCTGTTGGACGTGGAGCCCCACCGCAGATGTGTAAATAGCAGCCTACTCGCCAAGCAAAGCCTCAACCTAGCTATATATTTTCTACAGTATGCGAATTATGCAGTAACTTGCAGGGGGATCCACATTTGTAAAGGAATTTCAATAGGAAATTTTCGTAGCAATCTGTTATGGTCTCGAGCAACCCTGATTGTCTTTTGGCGTCTCTAGCACTCAAACTTTTTAAACAAACACTTATATTTTGTGATATATTTGTAAATGTGTGATATACGAGTCCAATGATGTCATTGAAGGCGCGATGATGATTCGAACAAAAAGTGTTCTAACGTTCTATTGTTGCTATGGTTACCGCCTACGTGGGATTTCATGTACACTTACTAACTTGTGATTTAACTTTTGTGGTACCCGAAGTGTTTAAACTTCAGTTGAAACGTATACTAAAGTGTAAAAAAAAAAAAAAAAAAAAAATGTTGGCCTACTTGTTAAATAGCTACACATAATCGAGAATGCATCATGAACAATCAATGCACAGTATCCCCAACTAGTTCTAAGGTAAAAATAAATAAATAAAATAAGCGATGTTTGCTGCCGCCTGTTCTACCCACTCTCTCTGCCGTGAAGCTTGTGGTTACGGAATATTTCCGCTCGTTTGAAGCGGAGAGGCTGGGCAGAGGGAGTCGTTGGAGTCTCCGCGGATGTGAAGAATGCGCCCGTGTTCGCTCGGTCTCCCGTTACGCGCGTCTCCTCAGAGGGGCAGTGCTCGCTGGGGCACCGCTGGTTTTTTCTTCCTTGTGCTGCCTGCCTGCTATTTTTCACCGCGTAATATTTTCTGCCAAACCAACAAGCATTATGACTTTGCCGAGTTAAATAATGCCGTTAACTGATGCCAATATAATTATATTAATTAAATGACCGGGGTAAATCGGGTTTTATGGTCGTAAAAACTGGATTAATATCATTCTTACCCTTCTGACAGTGCTCAGCATATTTTTCTCAGCATCATTCTTTTCCTTGTCCATCTTTTGAGTAATGAAAAAAGGCCTATATTAAACATCTCGCAAGTTTTTGCTCACTTTTTTTATTATTATTATTAATTTGACTATTGTTTTTCTTTGGTAACTGTGTTTGAAGCTACTTTTAACGTTTTAAAGTAGCATTTTAGTTACCAATGGGTAGGCCTATTGCTATTGACCGCTCTATTATAATCACAGACATTAGCCTATATAAAATAATTCAGCTTCACACGCGCCAGTATCTGCACTGTTGTGATTTCGAGTTTGAGGAGCAGCCGACAGGATGTAGTATTGATAAATATCCCTGTTGATCACTTGATTGATTACCTCGCGCAAAGGTCATGCGGGCGCGCGGTAATTTCCTTGTGCCCGCGGCTCCCATTTCACTTTCAGTCTGGCGCGAGAGCCCCCGACTTTACAAATTATATTTTTATTTTAACCCTTCCCTTCCCTCTTTAACATCGTCGAATCTCGCCAACGACCTCTGTGTGCTGTACATCAAACGACAGAAGAGGGCAAACCTTTAATTAGGTTGGAGTATTAATCACAGAAGGTAAACTGTATCCTCTCTTTTTGATGGGGTTGAATTTAAACCCGACGACAAGCTAATAATTTAGCCGCATTTCCAAAAGGGTTCTGGCCTCAATTAATTTTCAATAATTACAGCCCACGGGGTCTTGACTGATCCTCACACCAGTGCGCCAGCTATACGCCATCTCTGGCCGACGGGGTCAGAGTATCATCATAAAATATACTGTGAAAAATAAGGACGGTGAGATATTGCGGATGGATAAAAACTGTGTTGATGTAAACTAATGCCAACGCACGGCAAAACAAAGGAGGACTACAACTGCACTCTACTCTTTCTCTCTGTTTGTTCCATGCATGTCATGGAGAGAAGTTGCATTGGCTCGCTGTGTTCGTTCTCTAACGCTTATTTTATTGTTTGTTTCTTGTGCAACATTTGAAGACTTTGTTTTCATCAAAAGTTCCCTCACAACACTGAAAGAATGCACTGAAGAATCAATTTATGAAATTTTAATAACATTTCTTTTGATTTGTTAAAGATCAATTCATTCTTGGACATTTTAGCTGAGTTTAAGTTAGACTGTGCCCAATTAAACAAATAATGAAACATGAATAAATATGAGCACTGACATTTTTGATAATTGCGAGTTGTAATTTGGCAAAATATTGGATGACGTTTCTGTTTTTGTTATTTTAAGAACCTCTTTATTTTCTGTTGGCTAGCCTAAGTGTTGTATTTGTAAGTGCTGGTCAGCTCATAGCTCAGAGAGGCGTGGACGGCAGCTGATGTTTATTCTGCACCATTCATTTTTATGCAGAGTGATGCCAGATTAATTGGATCCGTTTTAGAAATACTTAGCAATCAATACCGCCAGTGAGAGGAAAGCGACCCTTTTAAAGGTTCATGGGCAAGGTCAACATGATGTCACGCGCTTCTAATTAATGGACAATTAACTTAATGACCCAAGAGTTCCCCAAATTCTCACCCGTTTTGAAAACTAATAATAAAAGCCAAAATAAAATTAGATGAAATAAAGCTAATATATTCGTTATGTAATGGAGAATCATATATCAAGATCACATCAGCTAAAGGCCTAGATCTAATGTAGGCTATTTAATTTGAGCATTGCTGGGCATCTCCAAAAATGTGTCCCAAAGGCATCAGAGATCACTTTCCGTTTTACATTACAAAAAAAAATTTTTGTTTTTAATAAATATGCTACTTCAAAAAAAATTGTTATCAAGTCATATGAATGTAGTCGGACTACATGAATTGAGAGCAAGCTCAACTCCGCAGATTAATAATTGTCAGTGCCGCATGCAAGAAAAACATATTCAGCGGGCTGCCCTCGCACTGACTGCCCACGCGCCTAGCTGAGGGAGGGGGAGAGAAGTAAAAGTTGATCATTTTCATAAATTCATAACGATGGTCAAATCTCAATTAAACAACATAAAACGTTGAATGAAACCGTTTTACAATAGTCATTTACCCGAACAGTGATTAATGCGTCTTCATTTAAAACACAAAAGACCGGGCGCCTTGGATGCTCGAGACTGCTTCATTATAATTAATGTCTCCGGTTCCTCGTGCACCCGGAGGTCGCGAATAGCTCCGTCCCGCGCCCACTGATCTCTGAATATCTGACACGAGAGGGATCTCGCTGGCTATTGCAATCTGACAAGATCTGTAATACTTGGGTGATGAATCGTTCCAAACTTTTTTGACGATGCTGGCAGCTCGGGGGTGTGCGCATGTGCGAAGGTGTCCAAACTGACAATGCTGGAGAGATAGTGCGTCTGGGATTGAGAATCACAGAGAAAAAGGACAGAGGAAAAAAGAAAAAGGAGGAAAAGATTCGAGAAAAAATCCGACAAACCCACGCCGAGAGACGGGCATCATGAGGTCCAAAGGCAGGGCAAGGAAACTGACCACTGGTAGGTGCAACATCTCCTTTTTAGCCCTTTTCAACTGCCATCTTGTCCATGTGTATGATGCATAGAAACATTTTAGTCACTAAACGGTTACAGTCAGCAGAGCCCAGCGGTTTCAATCGCTTGTAAGAGTTGAAGACATCGGTCGGACATCGCTTCGAAACTGGCATAAAAGTTGAGCGTGCCGCGCAAACTTTTTAACCATCGCACGCTGTAATCGCGTTCTCTGTTCAAGCCCAGAGCGCCCCGGCGTTCGATAAAACAACACCGTTCGTGCATGTTTCTACGGCTCCGGTCACATCAATTTGCAGCAGCGACTTTGAAAAGACAGCTTCGCCTATAGTCGGCAACAGAAAGCAGCTGCGGAGGCACGCTTTTAAATGCAAACAGGTAGCTTACAGCTGATCTTTCGTCAGGCAGTCCAATGAAATGCATATATGCTAGATTAATAGGACTGTGGTTAAAAAGTGCTTTGAAGTATGTTCATATGTGGACATTAATATCCTACCCTTTTTTCTATGTAGGCTAATTGTCGATTCTGCTTGTGCAACAAGTGATCAAATCCCGTTATGAATTTTTGTTCCGGTATGAACAGCTCGGAGAAATGTTTTTGTTTGTTATGGCCCTCTAAACGGTCGACTGTAATCTTAGCTTTTGATTACGGGTTGCCTTAGGCGCTTGTTTGAGTTGACGTTCAATGCATGTGTTCAATGCCACGCCACAACACAAGCTCAAACGCCGAAACTCAACATCAAGTAGTTAGTGGGAAGTTGTTCCCCTCCTCATTGGATTTATTCGGAACGAATGCATTTCGCTCAGGTCTGTGAACAATTCGGCCCCCCTCGTGCGCAGTAGGCTGCTGACTCTCTGATTTGAGCAATTTTCTTTTTTGCTGTTTTCCAGTAAACTCTCATTGTGGTCCTTGCCACGAAAATCCATGCAAATATTTCAGTGTTTAAAAGCGTTTTATACTCTCGGGGCAGAGCTAAAAGTTTTGGTGTCGTTTTTTGTTTTTTTTAAGTCCACTATACTTTCAATAATGAACTTGGAAAAAAATAAAAAATAACTTGAAATTATGTTTATTTATTTTTTTAAATAATAGACCGTGACAGCTGGTCAAAAACTTATTGTTGACTGTATGTGTGTAGGTAACAAAAGAGGCTGTGAAAACAAAGTAAAGGATCATTTTGCTCTTGAATTATTGTTTCCTTTCCTGTCGACAGCACCGTGATGGGCTAGACACTGCGCGCGCTCCGTCTGGACAGAGACAGGGGTCGTGTGGGTCTTAGTCCAACAGTCTTAAATTGTCTATAATGTTTTAACACGCCGTGCCAAGTGTCCTATATCCCTCAGCATGATGTTGCAGGTTTACTATGAATGGGGTAAAATTACACCTCATGAACGGGAATAATAACCTTGACCTGCCAGAAATCAGACTGTGCTGTCAGGTGAAACCCTACCAATGACTTACTGAAGGATCTTGACAGTTTTAATTCCACTGTTTATTACGTAGCGTTGTACACTTTAAAGTCTGCCAAATTTACCTTGTCTGAATGTCTTGATGAAAATGGATTCATTGCTTATTGTAGGTAATATACCTGTTCATGAATAAGATTAGAACTTTATTGTCATTGTGCAGAGTACAGAAGCAGTGAAATATAGCGTCCAAGTGCAAATAAACAAATTACACTTGCAACTGAGGTAGAAATATCAGTCAGGTGCAAGGTAATATACTGTACATATGTACTTTCAAACAATATTTACGTGTACATTCATTTATGTAAAAGATGCACACAAGGGGCACTATATAAAGTATCAGTATGTATGTAGCCTGTATTATAGGGTGTACAGCAATAATAAATTGCAAGGTGGCTATTAATATTGTATAGCTTATTATTTACAGTTGAATAGAATAATTATTTCTATTCAAGTACAGGCAACTGTAAAGTTCTAATTAAAGAATAAAACTGTTAAACCTGGAAGATTAAAACCTTTTAGTAATATCTTCAGTCGGATTTAGTTTTCTAAGTGCAACCGTTATTTACCGTCATATAGGTGTCTGTGAAATTACAGACTTTAAGATAAATTCAGAAGCATTTCCCCCACACTCATTGAGGCCTAACTATCTGATTTCTCTTTTGATGATAACTGCATTTGATAAGCTGCACATGTTCAGCAAGACTTTTGATTGTCCCTTTGTCCCATTCGGCGTCTTCGACAGCTCCATCAGTTTCACGCCACGACTTTTGTTTTGACTTTGATGTGACTCACTTCACCGTGAAAGTGTCCAAACAACGGAAAATCAACTCGACGCTGAGAAAGGGAAAAAGAGACGAGGCTCCAAATTTAACAATGTGACATTCCGCGTGAGTGAAGCGCGTGAGAAT
Organism: Sinocyclocheilus rhinocerous; assembly: GCF_001515625.1. NCBI lineage: Eukaryota > Metazoa > Chordata > Actinopteri > Cypriniformes > Cyprinidae > Sinocyclocheilus > Sinocyclocheilus rhinocerous. The sequence goes on from NW_015625577.1 coordinate 337,273, forward strand.
AAGCCCCGCGCGCGAGCATTCTCTCTTCTTCTCAGACACGGGCGCGCATTAGATTCTGCATTGTGCAATGGGCCGTGCTGCTGCGTCCTGCGTCCGCCGCCCCCTAGGCTCATTATAGAGCCCATTCAGAACGGGGTGAACGGATCGGGCCATTTAAAAAGGTGAGCGCGAACCGTATTAAATGCTCGTTCGTTTGCCTGCTGCTGAATCTGAGAGCTCGGTAGAAAAAATGTCCATATTTCATGGACCGTGAACCGTGTCTGGCCAAAACATTTTTCAGACACACTGGGGACGGAAGAAAGCAAGAAAAAAATGTTTATATTGTCTTCACTTCTCGGACTGTGAAAAAAGTGGAAATCTACAATGTTAAATGTGTCTGGCCAAAACATTTTTCAGACACACTGGGGACGGAAGAAAGCAAGAAAAAAATGTTTATATTGTGTTCACTTCTCGGACTGTGAAAAAAGTGGAAATCTACAATGTTAAAGTCTCAATTTTTTAACCTCTTGAGTAAATATTTACTTTTCTTCTCTCTCTCGTCCCTGGCATGATATACTACAAAGTTTTTAGTTGAGTTCCTGGGATTGTAATGCTTTCCCCTGGAGAATTTCCTGTGCCTCTTTTCAGCTTCCATGCATGCATGTCCACTCTGAAAAGATCAGTGAGTCTAAAACTGAAGACTTTTGTTTCAGCGACAAAGTCGAAGTGACCGATGAGTTAATGACGAGTAAAACAGTGGGCCTTGATGGGGTCAGTTCGAAACAAGGCTAGCGTTCCCAGGTTTCGAGTGTGTGCATCTGCATAAGATGGAGAGAGTTGCAGGCCACTGTGGGTTTTGATCATGATTGATCACATGTTCTCAAAGGATTGATTGATTAGCCAGAAGCTGCTGAGTTTAGCCGAAAGGTCTGCTTATGTCCTGGGAAATTATCCTCTTGTCTGTTTGTGCGAGATCTGAGTAAAAAAAACAAGAGGAGATGAGATGGAGGAGGAGATATGTTTATGATATATATGATTCTTTGAATCGTGCGTCAGAGTGTCCCATAGATGCCAAAGAAAGAAGTGATTTCCTTGTATATGTTAGGAGAGGAAGGAGTGGATGTAGGTGACAATAACACCGTTACCCTCATCCATCAACACTTATAATACCACTACTTTCTCTCCTTCTCTCTCTTTCGTTCTTCCTGGCTCTTTCCCTCCCTAATGATTCAACGAGTGTCTGCGTCTGCCGAGAGTGAATTGAAATGGCCGGGTCAACGGTTTATTTATCTTGTGCTCTGATTGGTCAGGGGTCAGGTCATATGGATGTTTATTTGGAGATTTGATTGGTGTGACTGATGGCTATGTCGTTTGTGTTCCACAGGGAATTATGGGGGTTGTTGTTCAGTACGTCCAGTCACTTTTTATCCCCATGCGACAGGTCCTGAATCAGTCTAAGAAAAGCTCTGCCTTGACTGAAGTCAGCAGGAACCATGAACTGAGTGCAGGCATCAGGCCAGTCGAGTAATAAGTCAATGTCAAGCCAACACCCCCCAAACCATCAGATGTCACTGTTTGACTGGCCTTGACTCATCTTTACTTGGAGAGGAAGCATTATTCAAGTTTATTTGCGCCGTTCACTAGTTTATATGAGACTTATATGTCTAAAAAGTATTCTCATTGAAATTTGAATCTAAATGTAAATTTTAGTGAAAATGTAGCACGAGTTAAAAGAGTCAACCTGTAGATTTCAATTCAAGTGAATTAGCTTTTTTTGTATATAAAATGTTTTCTCTCCAAGTATTTTAACACTAGATTTCTATATTTTCTAACCTCAGTCTAAAGAACCAACATTGCTGCTTTACATCAGAATGATCATATTTATGAGACGAGTGCACATGAATTAAGTTTAATTGTGAATGTTGACTGTACAACCTAATGTCTATGCATGCTGTGTACTTTTTTGAGAACAGCAGTTCAAGTTAAAGCATGCAAGGTTTGTGAGGAGACGTGGATGTGTGAGAAAACTACATCTCCCATCATTCTCTGTGGCTGCAAGTCTATGCATAGCGAATACATAAGTAAAACATTTTATATACCTAAAGTGCAATGCTTTTTATTTTGCATTAGGGCTAAAAGTGTCCTGCTTTTCTGAATAAATATGAAATTTTCCAACACAACTGACTGTGGGTTAAAAGAACCCTTGCTTGTCTTTACCATTGCTTTTCACCCTGGTCAAGAATTAATATTGTATTTTCAGGTTTTGATGTTTCACACTGTATATTTGTAAACTCTGGGTTAACATCCTTTTTGCATATTTACGGTTTAAGTGTCATTGATTAGACAAACACCAAACCAACTCTTGTCTCGCACTTGTGCATCAGTTGAGCTTGTTAATTTTTTATTATTTACCATCTAGTTAGTCTTATATAGCCTTTTTCTTTTTTCACTCCAAGTAACTCATTCTGATTGTCATTTTGATTTCCCTCAAATGCTGACAAGAATAAAACACATGAAAGTTTTGACCATACAGTGCTCATGAATATGTAATGAGACAAGTGCCACTAAGATTATGATTGGCTGTTTGTTACTGTATAAACCAAGGAACAGCAGTTCTAGACCTGCAGAGCAGGTTTTCATAAACCCAGGGTCGAAAGTTCAAGTGTTTAAATGCAAACTGACAAAAGTGAAACATTACTTTATTTGGGGTGAAATGCAGAGTTTCAAAAGACAAGTGAACCTAGGTTAAATGCAGTGTGAAAAAAAGCCCAAATTTGAGGTCCGTAGCACAACCCTAAGTATGAGCCGTATAGCAAGTGTTACAATAAGAAAAGGCTTTACAGATTTACAATTACATTTTAACTTAATGGTTTAGAGCACAATGTTCATCTCCTCCCTTCTCATTTGAGCTGAAGGTCACCCCACAGAACCAGCGGAAGGTCATTGTGAAATTTACGTCGTTAAAGCGCTATAGATTAAGTGTAGATCTGTCTCAACCAGCATGAACAAGTTCCTATAATGTGGTTTACGCAGGAAGAAGCAGGTCGGCCATTAGCAGATTCAGTCAGTGGTGCCAGGCGGTCCTCAGGGGTGTGTTCTCTATGAGTTAAATGTTTGCACAGAATTAATGTGTTTGTGCGTGTAGGTGTGTGAAAGAGTCCGAATGGGACTGACGTGCAGCCTGGGTGCTGTACGGACATTGTGAGAATGGTGTGTGTGTGTGTGCGGGTTTGGGAGGCCTGGGAACCTTTCAGTTGTGTTTACCACAGGGAAACCAGTACCAGCACAGAACAATGAGTAAAGCTCTCCCTGCCCTCAGTCCAAAGGTCAAACTGTCTCTGATAAAGATATGAACGCGCACACACACATATCCATACACGGACACACACACAAAGGCTCACCAGTGCGCTGCCGACAGTCTGCCCAGGGTGTGTGCCAAGGTTGAGGTCATTATCTACAGACGGTCCCAAAAGAAACGAAGCATATTTTTGTACTGCGAATATGTGCGTGTGTGTAAATCACACTTTATTAATGGGCGTGCATATTGTTGACTTCATTTGTCTGCTTGTTGTTCAGACGGGCACCTCCCTTGTGCCATTGTCTGTGTGTGTTTAGATGAAATCAGTATTCCTAAGAGTTACCTGCATTGTGTTTCTATATCTGCGTGTATTTGAGGTTGTTTGTTTCTTGTGGTGTGGACGTGAGTTCGTAACTCACTCTTTTATTGATCTCTTTGGATTAGCACAGTTGTTTTGTGTGTGTGTGTGTGTGTGTTTGCTGTCTACCACACACTTTTTATAGGAATTAGGTAGCATTAGGATAGCACTGTTTGGCATTAAGCAGTAATGTACGTTAGCTAATGATACAACTATGCAGTTGTCGGCCAACAGTCCTGCAGCAGGTACTAACCGCATTTGCATTTCCTGAAGGAAGTACCAGTTCTTGCGATGCAGCAATAGAACAGTTCGTTTTAGGTAAAGGCTTTGCGTTTGCGTAAATGAAATGCTGCTTTACAGGAGTTGTGATGTTGTTATGATACTCAACTTTTTCTGTGCACGAGAATCAAAATATGAGTGTCTTTACAGTTTAAAGGGGTCATATGATGCTGCTAAAAAGAACATTAACAGACGTATCACAATTCAGATCTAATTTGCAAGAAAGATGACACAATATAGAGTACAAATCTGTTGTTGTCAAATGTTTACATAGACTAAAAATATCTACAAAACAATAGCTGATTGGTTCGGATAATAATGATGATTATTTAAGAATCTGCTGGCATGTGGTTTACATGCAAGTGTGTGCTTGAATTAGGGATGTGTAAAAGAGATTATGCATAGTAAATGTTCAACAGTATATATTTTTTTAATTTATTGTTAAGTGGTTTGTTTAAAAAAGTGCTACTATGATGGTTGGGTGCTTTAGAAAGAATTAATTTAGATTCTCTGAGATCGTCCCAGCGTTCATTCAGTCAGTCATTCACTGAGTTAGTTATTTTCCCTGCCCAAATACTGCTGTTTAAAAGTGTGTGGTCAATAAGAATTTATTTATTTATTTATAATTTAAGAAATTAATGCTTTGAGCATTCAGCAAGCACACATTAAATTGATCAAATGTGTTAGTAAAGACATTTATAATGTTACAAAAATGTAAAAATAAATGTGGTCTTTTCATCAAAAAATCCTGAAATAAATGTATTACCGTTTCCACAAAAATATTAAGCAGAACAACTGCTTTCAGCATTGATAATAATAAGAAATGTTTCTTGAGCACCAAAATCAGCATTAGAACGATTTCTGAAGGATCGTTTAACACTGATGACTGGAGAGAAGATGTAAAAAATAAAACAATAGAACAGTTATTTTAAATGATATAAATATTTCACAACTTTTGTATTTTAATCAAATAGTAAATGCAGTCTTGGTGAGCATAAGAGACTTCTTTCAAAAACATTAAAATAAAATATATAAACAAAAAGTCTTACAAACCCCAAACTTTTCAGTTGTATGACTATTCAACCATTATGATTGATTCCTATTATGAATGTGTATGTGTGTGCTTTCACTCAGAAATGTTAGTAATTATTGGCAAGGGTCTCCTCTCTGTTAGCTCTGTTTGGATTCCAGCCATTAACAGGAATTAATCAACAATTGCTTGTGAGTGGCCTGATAACAGCCCGTTACACACTCTTTTTCAGAAAGTCCCCATCTTTATGTTCCAGCGTGGTGTGATATCCAGAGGGTGTGGGTATCTCTCGTGCTCTCTCTCTCTCTTTTGTGTTTGTGATGAACTCAAGTGAGAAGTTTAAGCACATATTGTTCGAGAAGGTCAAGGAACAGGAAAGACAAGAGGACATTTCAACACACCTTTCATCTCTGTCAGATACACACATACATACACACACGCATAAACACTCACTAAAGCCTTATTTGTGCATAAGGTCAGGTAAAGTTGTTTCACAAATTGATTTATTTGATTCTTTTTTTTTAATTCAATCACAATCCATGAAATAACAGACATCCTTTATTAATAACTGTTCTCAACATTGTTTAGAAAACTAATCCCATTCGAAACGTGCTTAACTCTTTGTCTCTATAAGCCTACTTTACTCTCTCTTCATACATGGCCTTTCTGTTTGCTTTTAAGACATAAAAGCAAATATGACCTGTAGATAAACTAATTTAACTAATTTAATAAATGACTTGGACCTTTTGTGCAGAGAAAATATTTGCTATATGCCAATTTATTGTAACCCTTGTAACCCTTAAGCAGATAGGTTTCCACAGTTGCAGTGCACTTTGACAATGGTGAGGAAGTTCTCCCATCAACTTGTAATGATTTATCAATCCACTAACGTGAATGTCCATTTTTTGATTGTTAACTAAAACATCAACTAAGCACTTGTGACACTTTGAGGTGGAAAAATGATTGTCTTTCTTCTTTCCTTTGCTCATCAAGGAAGCTTTGATTTATACATCATCTTAAAGCTGAATAAATAAGCTTTCCATGTTTATTAGGATAGGAGAATAATTGGCCGAGATACAACTATTTGAAAATCTGGAATCTGAAAATCGCCTTTAAAGTTGTCCAGATGAAGTTTGTAGCAATGCATATTAATAAAAAATTAAGTTTCGATATATTTATGGTAGGAAATTTACAAAATATCTTCATGGAACATGATCTTTACTTAATATCCTAATGATTTTTGGCATAAAAGAAAAATCGATAATTT
>NW_015625577.1:344157-350620 GCF_001515625.1 Sinocyclocheilus rhinocerous
GGCCTCATAACAGCCTGTTACACACTCTTTTTCAGAAAGTCCCCATCTTTATGTTCCAGCGTGGTGTGATATCCAGAGGGTGTGGGTATCTCTCGTGCTCTCTCTCTCTCTCTCTCTTTTGTGTTTGTGATGAACTCAAGTGAGAAGTTTAAGCACATATTGTTCGAGAAGGTCAAGGAACAGGAAAGACAAGAGGACATTTCAACACACCTTTCATCTCTGTCAGATACACACATACATACACACGCATAAACACTCACTAAAGCCTTATTTGTGCATAAGGTCAGGTAAAGTTGTTTCACAAATTGATTTATTTGATTCTTTTGGTTAATTCAATCACAATCCATGAAATAACAGACATCCTTTATTAATAACTGTTCTCAACATTGTTTAGAAAACTAATCCCATTCGAAACGTGCTTAACTCTTTGTCTCTATAAGCCTACTTTACTCTCTCTTCATACATGGCCTTTCTGTTTGCTTTTAAGACATAAAAGCAAATATGACCTGTAGATAAACTAATTTAATAATTTATACAAATGACTTGGACCTTTTGTGCAGAGAAAATATTTGCTATATGCCAATTTATTGTAACCCTTAATAGATATAAGCAGATAGGTTTCCACAGTTGCAGTGCACTTTGACAATGGTGAGGAAGTTCTCCCATCAACTTGTAATGATTTATCAATCCACTAACGTGAATGTCCATTTTTTGATTGTTAACTAAAACATCAACTAAGCACTTGTGACACTTTGAGGTGGAAAAATGATTGTCTTTCTTCTTTCCTTTGCTCATCAAGGAAGCTTTGATTTATACATCATCTTAAAGCTGAATAAATAAGCTTTCCATGTTTATTAGGATAGGAGAATAATTGGCCGAGATACAACTATTTGAAAATCTGGAATCTGAAAATCGCCTTTAAAGTTGTCCAGATGAAGTTTGTAGCAATGCATATTAATAAAAAATTAAGTTTCGATATATTTATGGTAGGAAATTTACAAAATATCTTCATGGAACATGATCTTTACTTAATATCCTAATGATTGTTGGTATTAAAGAAAAATCGATAATTTTAACTAGAGCCCGACCGATATGGTTTTTTTTGGGGCCGATACCGATATTAGGGACTTTAAAAAGGCCAATATCAATATATCGGCCATTATTCTTTGTGTATATTATAGTACAATACCAGTCACCAGACACTTTCCCATTCGTGTGTCCAAACACTGGTACTATATATAGAATACAGTATATATATATATAAACAGAATATATATATATATATATATAAACACATTTTTTGCAAGTCGGTGTCTTTCTCCGACAGTTTAAATGCTTGCTTAAATCCACACTGCTGACGTGTGTGCTGCATAATAAAGAGTGCGCGCCTCACTCTGCGCTGCTTGCTATTTGATCGCGTCATATCATTGTTCGGTACAATTTATTCGGTCTTTTCGCTTATTCGGTTCGGTTGCCGAACATTCGGTGCATCCCTAAATATAAATTCACGTCTCGCGCAATATATCGGTCAGGCTCTAATTTCAACCCATACAATGTATTTTTGGCTATTGCTACAAATATACCCGTGCTACTTAAGTCCAGGGTCACAAATCTCAAAATGTTCATACTGTTCATTTTATGTATATATATATATTTTGCTGTGAGGAAAAAACAGATCATACCATCATAAGGTGGTTTTTGTAAGCTGATTTAGGTTCAATTTGTTAATGCATTAAGTAACAATGAACAGTTTTTGACAGTGAGCAATCATTGTTTCATCATCAACTCACTGGTCTGATCTGGCCTGAACCTGTTTTAATACACTGTGACCTTTGACCTCTCAGGTCAGACTGGCTTGGTTTGGAAGAACATTGTGTGCTTTTTCTGAATGAGGTCATCTTCAACTGTATAGCAGGTCGTACAGGGTCATATTGAGATTGTGTTTGTGTGTGTGTAAAGGAAGGTAACTGTGATTAGCGAGAGTCGTGTTACCTGTGAAGGGGAATTTGGACATGCGACGAGGCCGGTCCATCGCAATCAGATTTTTTCCATTTCAACGCGGAGATGGGACACGTCCAAACTCACACAGACTGAGGAAGAGGCCGAACAATAGAGACAGTAGAGATTCCCTTCCTCTCCCAGCGGCATTCCAAAGATTCCCAGTGGCCGGAATCTAGTCCCAGCCCAGGAATCTGGCCCTCGCTCTGCGCTTTGATGAGCCCTGTTCCCGACGCTTCCTGAGATTGTGACTCATCTACAAACAAACTGAAAACAACCTGAGTGAGAGATGGAGAAGGACAGACAGAAGGAGAGGGTGGGAGAGAAAGAGTGATGGAAAAAGAGAGAGAGAGACTGAGACTGGACCACAGGATGTCCTGTTTTGATTAGCGTTAGCATCTCCGCTCCCCCTGAAGAAATATTATTCTAACAGTTTCGGGAGCTCCGTCTTCACGCTGCTCATCTTCCACACACACGCTTCCCTTCAGAGTGCCCAGATACTCCTTCTGTTAATTTGTGAATCGCATGTAACTGGATAGGAGCTGTGTGGATAGCAAGGAGGAACATGCTAATGTTGTGATTACCTTTGCAGAACACAAAGACCCTACTGAAAAGACCAGTTTAGATGTGCATGAATTTTCAGGCTGGTTAGTGGTTTAATTTGTTGATTTGTTCATTAGTTTTGCATTAGGGCATCATGAACTAACAAAGAATAATTTTTGACAATTTATCTAGATGAATGTTCGTTTTGAAGTATAAATATACTATTGTTCATTGTTATTAAATGTTTGCACATAATACATAAAATAATGCAACTGTTTTCATTGTTAGTTAATGTTAGGTCCATTAAATCAGTTTAACAGATGCAATAACCAATAAATATATATTTAAAAAATAATTTTAACAATGTATTAGTAAATGGTTTGATTAATTAATGCTAGTGCAACTAATGTAATTAAACACTTTTAACAAATGAAATTTGAAATGTTAAAATGCTTTAATATACAGTATGTAGAAATTAACATTTGAATAACAACAGATGAATAAAAGGTTGAAATATTGCTCATTGTTTGTTCATCATAAATGCGTTAACTAATGTGAACAAACAGAACTTAATTAAACATTTAATCACCCTAACTATGTTAATCAGGTTAAAACCAGATTCACAAACTGGTAAACCATCTAGAGCAGTTTGGACCAGCTTGAACTAGCTAAAAACCATGTAAAACCAGCTACCAGTTGTTTTTTCCAGAAGGATGACCAGCTATGCTGGTATTTTCAGCAGGGAGATGGAGACATTGAGCACTGTAGCGTGTGTGTGTGTGTGTGTTTGACACATAGTCACTGTTTTACTGTAGTTCACTGCTCCCTATAGCCTAGGCCCCATAGAGCAGATGTTTGACTCCTTAGGGCCTCAACCCAGTTTCTCTCTGTCAGGCAGACATCAAGTCAGTGGACCTTAGTGCTTGCTGGGTCACTAGCAAAGCTGTGTAAATCTCTGTTTGAATGTGTGTGTGTGAGAGAGCATGTGCGTCTTTGGACCTTTGTGTTTAGCGGGTCATCAGAGAAGCTAATGAATTTTATCTCGCTGTCCGTCTCTCACACAATCACACACACACACACACACACACACACACACAAACTTCTCTAGAGATTCACACTTCTGTCAGTTCTCCCCAGCTCTGCTGGTGCCCGGCCTGGGCTGCCGTTTAAATTTAGCTCCCTGTCTGGGCCCAGCCTCCTGGGAGAGATGAATGAGGGGAGTGAAGACTGAGGAGGAGTGCAGATCTGAGCAAACGGCTGAGAGTTTGGGAAAATGAGGGAGACGTCTCATCTCATTCGTCAGTGAAAAGAGATACTGCGCTGACATATAGTGAAGTGTCAGCCAAGCACAACACTGCACCCAGACACACACACACAGAGTTTGGGGTTGTAGCCAGAAGACAAGCTGGCAGACTAAGTAGTTCAGGCTGATGGAATTTATTCAAAATATTCTTGTATTAATATATTGTCATATAGATGAAGACATGAATTCATCAACAGTTTCTCATTTCAAGAATACATTTGGGGTGTTCTTAGTGCTTAGACTTAAAGGAATAGTTAACCCAAAAATTAAAATTTCCTGAAAATGTACTCACCCTCAGGCCAACCAAATATAGATGAGTTTGTTTCTTTATCAGAACGGGCCCGTTCTTCGTACCTCGCTTAATACATCTGAGATGATTTGAAAGATGCCAGATCTTCTAATCGTCATAACTGATATCTGGCTAATTTGGTTCTTCAAACAAATTTGTGGATTTGATTAAAATATCTGGATTAAGTTGTCTGCTAAATTAAGATTATCGTGCGTTCTCGTGTTCCCCGAAAAGGGCAGATGTATCTATACTCAAAACCACGATCAGCAATGCAGCAATTGGCTGGCAACAAGCCAGCAACGTAATGACATCATATAATTAAAAAAGACACCTGACGAAAAACTTGACAAATTTCTGGACCTTTATAAGGAAACAGCCAAGCTAACAAAACTACATAAATGGTATACTAGATAAATGAAATGTCCACTGTTTTTATTTTATTTGAATTTATTTTTACATGATTCCCAATTATTTATATTCACGATTTCTAGTATTTGTACAGGCTTTACATTTTTATTTCAATGTTGTAATTAGCAATTCATTTAATTTTATCTTTGAAACAGATTTGTTACGTGACAGCAATAATTAAAGTTTCTTAAGAGTCAAGATCAAGTTATCTGCATCTCCTGCACTCCATAATATCTGTCACCACTCAAATTAATGCACGACACAGATGAACTATATAGCATGTGTGTAAATACAATACAAGTCTCCAATACAAATATAAAGTAATTATTTTATCATGAATAAATATTTCAATGAGTAAAACTGGCTTGTCTATAGTATTATAGACTACACAACATTATTATATTATTTTTCAATTAATTTTTCAATTATTATTATTTTAAATTACTGTCCCTGGATCAGTAGGGTACTCTTATAATAAAGTACCAGTGGCTGGGATAGATTTTATGAATCAATTCTGCTTAAAAAGATGCAATCTAATCCTGTTTACATGAAATAAGCCTGCTCCCGATCTTACTGACCTGTTGCTATGACAGCAACTCTGGGATGAGCTTCGAAGAACCAAATAATCCAAGATCAAGCCAAATTGTCAATAATCAAATCCAGCTAACTGAGTTAGCGACGTACGAAGAATGGACCCCAGATTTGGAGAAATTAAGCATTACATCACTTGCTTATGAATGGATCCTCTGCAGTGAATGGGTGCCGTCAGAATAATAGTCTAAAATGATGTTAAAACAATAATCCACACGACTCCAGTTCATCAGTTAACATCTTGTGAATTGAAAAGCTGATTGTTTGTAACAAACAAATCTATCATTGAATTTCTCCAAATCTGTTTTGATGGTGAAACTAACTCATCTTGGATGGCCTGAGGATGAACAAATATTCATAATTTTATTTATTTATTATTATTATATTTTTTTTAAATAATAATGGATTTGGGGAGGCCTGGGACCAGTGTCACTTTTTTTCGTTTTTAGTTAAAAAAGTTTGTTAAAAATAGTCTTGTGGGTTTATTTATTTATTTATTAGTTTACTTATTTATTAGCATGACTGCTTTGATCTTCTTTCACTTTTTATTAAAGAAAACACCACCCAGGTCATTCTGCAATATACTGTATATATGGTATGACATAAGGGTTTTGTAATCTATTCCTTTAAATTTTTTCTCATTCATATGTTTTCTCCTCTGGTTTGGGGCTAGTAATATACTAGATTTCTGTTGCTTGACACACACACTTTCGTCACACCTGTCTGGTCTCATACAGCAGCTGCAGGTGTGTGTGTGTGTGTGTGTGTGTCTTTTTGTATGTGTGGGTACCATAGTTTGCCCATCAATCGCTGACAGCTGACAGTTTAATCTGAGCATTCAGTAGGTCATTACTGAGCATCGAGAGCAGCCAATCGCATCAGCGATCAATGACAAAGAGCGAGAGAGAGACCAGTGAGGGCAGCACTGAAAAGGTTTAGCTTGCCCAGTGTGTGTCAGAGATATGTTCGTAGTTATGGATGTGAAGGTCAGCTCTGGGCAGTTGACAAACAGGCTGTCATGTGCACAAAGATAGGAGCTGAGCACCTGCACACACACACTCACATGCACAAACTTTCTTGAGACAGTAAAACTAGGCACACACATCTGCACACACACTCATAAAATCTATCACTCAGATTTGATTGAGAGATCTGAGAATGCTCTGGGAGAATGTAATATAGATGTCTGCATATAAATTCCCCATACAAGACTCTCATTGTGTGTCTGTGTGATTTAATATATGTGTGTGTGTGTGTGTATATATATATATATATATATATATAAAATGATTTATATGTCATAAAAATGGTATACATCAAAATGTACTTCC
>NW_015625577.1:350772-362993 GCF_001515625.1 Sinocyclocheilus rhinocerous
TATGTGTGTGTGTGTGTGTATATATATATATATATATATATATAAAATGATTTATATGTCATAAAAATGGTATCCATCAAAATGTACTTCCTGGCACGAATTGGTCCGTCCCCCATCTGAATGTCCAGGCTGTTTTGGAAACGACCCGTGGTAGTCAGGACCTTCCCATGTTTACATGACTCCCTAAAGACAGACAGAATCCTGTTAACTGAAGACATTCCTCACACTTTATGAGTGTTATCATGTTTCATATGCCAATGAATGTCACTCTGCCAGCGTTCTCTCAACATTAGCTGAATATAACCAGGCCCGTTGATGGGCCTGACAACAGTTTTGGCCACTGGTCTGCTCAAGCATTCCATCCTGTGTCACAGAGAGGGAAAAGAGAGGGAATTGGATGGGCAGAGAGATAGAAAAGAGAAAGACAAGCACAGACTGTGAGATAAATGGAGAGTACTGGGTAAAAGACTGTCAAGAACATGTAATATTGCAAGAAAGACATTTTTCTGATTAATGTAATGCAATATATATACATAATCCTTTAAGAAATTGATATTTGTATTCGGTAAGGATGCATTACATTGATCAAAATTGACAGTAAAGACATTTATAATGTTACAAAAGATTTTTATTTGAAATAAATACTGTTCTTTTACACTTTGTTCATCAAAACTGTTTTCAACATGTCATAATAAAAAGAAATGTTTCTTGAGCAGCAAATCAGCATATTAGAATGATTTCTGAAGGATCATGTGACACGGAAGACTGGAGTAATGATGCTGAATTTTCAGCGTTGCATCACTTGAAGAAATTGAATTTTAAAAAATATGAAAATAGAAAACAGTTGTTTTAAATTGTAAAAATATTTAACAATATTACTGTTTTATTGTATTTTTGTTCAAATAAATGCAACCTTTGTGAGCATAAGAGACTTCTTTCAAGACCTCAAATTTTTGAATGGTAATATATAATATGTGGGAGACTGGTAGAACCTGGTAAAAGGATGACTGCACTGTCCTTGATAAAGATGACATTTTCTGACTGCAGTGCCTTCTTGTCGCTGACCTTTGACCTCTTCAGTTTGATGAACTGACCATGAACATCAGGGTTCCCACTGCCTCAGTCTGTCTTTCTTTCAAACCCTCCCCACAGTTTTTTATCTCTTCATCTTGCACTCCCTCATCTCTGCTGGTCCCACATTCATAAATCAGTTTTTTAACCATAACTCACTCTTATTTTTAGGAACAATGATTTCTGATGAACTCCGAGCATTAAAAAAAACATTCCTCACCAAAGTTAAAGTTTTAGACTCTCTTGTGGAACCAAATTGAGAGCGGCCATTATGGCTCAGAGGTGCATAACTCGATTCCAAATATTATAGTTATGTTTTCTCGTGAAACTAGTTGCACGAAACTGAGCGTTATCGAACTTGTCAGACAGAAGGAAGAGAAAAAGACAATATCGAATGATATTTCGCTCACGTCTCGCGATTTCATTTGATGTCGGAGTTTAATCGGATCGCTCCAGAGCAGAATTCCGCCCAGACCGAAGCGTTAATCCAGCAAATGGGAGTGTTTGGATCGGAGCGGTGCTATGGAGAAATGTAATTTCTCTTCTCCCTGATTTGATCAGGAGCGAGGGAGCTGGCAGACGGGTGTAAATGTTTAAAGAGGGAGTGGGTGAGGAAGGGAAAGGAGGGGAAATTCTATTACAGGTATTCCCCGTGCTCACGGCGACGCACGCAAAGCATTGTGGATGTTAATGCAATCCTCATTTCAGCACCTGCGCTGATTGGCCGGCATGCAGCGAGGTGAGAAGTGATGTGTGTTTGTGTGTGTGTCGTGCATACAAGTGTAAGTCAAGTCAGAATGTCAAAACCACGACATGACATGATTATAGCTCTGGTCAATAGTGCGTGTATGTTTGTGTGTTTCGTTGTTGTAATAGTTTGATTAATGTATGTGTACGTCTTAAACTACACAGATCTCTGGGACATATTGATTTGTCTGGACTCAGCAGCACATTCATTGATGTGTCTGTCTGTGTGTGTGGGAGGAGGTCAGCTGTGGGTGAGAAAAAGGATTAATATATTTAATCGGCCGGTTTTGTGGAGAAAAAGCCAGAAGGAGATGGAAGAGAGAGAAAGAGACGTCTGTCACTCTTTCTTAGTGTCTGACAGACTCTGGCAGGATTCAGAAGGTCAAAAGGGTCAAGGATCTGTGACCTTTGGTGTTCATGGCTACTGCTAGTTTTAACCTCGGCCCAGAATGGATGACTTGATTTGTATTCATTGTTCTTAAAGTGACAGATCAACTAAAAAGGAAAATTCTGTCATAATTTACTCACCTTCATGTTCTAAACTTGTATGAGTTTGTTTCTACTGTTGAACACAAAAGAAGATATTTTGAAGAATTTTGGTAACCAAGCAGTTGACAGTAGCCATTGACTTCCATAGTATGGAAAAAATAATAATGTGGAAGTCAGTGGCTAACGTCAGCTTGGTTTCCAACACTTCAAAATATCTTCTTTTGTGATGACAAAATTTTCATTTTGGGGTGAACTATCCCTTTCAAAAAAGCATGCAAAGGTACATAATGCAAAATTTCATCATATCAAAAAATGGTCCATACGACTTCACTGCAAGTCAAGTCAACTCACCTTAATTTATATAGTGCTTTATACAATATTGATTGTGTCAAAGCAGCTTTACAGTGTCAACAGGAAAATAGTTTCAATAATGCAAGAGGACAATAACAAAGTCATTTTTCCAGCAAAAGTCAGTTTGTAGATGATTCAGTGATGTTATCATCCAGTTCAGCTCTCTTCCAAAATTGTCTGAGCAATCAGTCAAGTGTCCCCAACTAAGCAAGCCAAAGGCGACAGTGGCAAGGAACCAAAACGCCATCACTGCACTTTTGATGTCAGACTAGGGCTGCACGATAAATTGAAATGAAATCGAAATCGCGATTAGACAGAAGCTGCAATTGTCATGCGTATCTTTCAGTGAAGCACGGTTCTGTGATCAGCAGTAAATCTCCATCCGAAAGCTAGAGGGCGCTCTCGCGCGGAAACTCCAAATACACCTTGCAGAAGAAACTTTTCAGATGGAACAGCATTTACTACACAAAGCCCGTAGTTCACCGAGAAGCTACGCAAACAGCTTTCATTATCGTGAACGATATCTTCGATTTCATAATCGTACGATTATATCGTCTGCGATTTTTATTTTTTGCATAGCTTGTCAGAGAATTACAGCTCTGTGTAGTAAATGCTGCTCCATCTGAAAGCAGGTGATGGAGATTTACTACTAATCACAGAACCGGCTGTACTGACAAGATGTGCATGACAATCGCATTCGATTAATCGTGCAGCCCTATGTCAGACAGTAGGTTTGTGTGACGAACAGACTGAAATTTAGGGATAGTTCACCCAAAAATGAAAATTCTGTCATTAATTACTCTCATGTTGCTCCAAACCCGTAAGACCTTCGTTCATCTTCGGCACTCAAATTACAATATTTTTGATGAATTCTGAGAGCAACGCAACTGACACGTTTAAGGCCCAGAAAGCTAGTGAGGACATAAAATAGTCCATGTGACATCAGTGGTTCAACCTTAATTTTATGAAGTTGCGAAAATACTTTTTGTGCGCAAAGAAAACAAAAGTTTTGAATAAAAAAGTTTTATTCAACAGTTTCAACAATTTTATTTTGGTTTTCTTTGTGCACAAAAAGTATTCTCGTAGCTTCATAACATAACGATTGAACCACTGATGTCAAAGGGACTATTTTAGCAATGTCCTTACCAGCTTTCTGCGCCTTAAACGTGGTAGTTGCATTGCTGCCTATGCAGGGTCAGAAAGCTCTCGGATTCCATAAAAAATATCTTAATTTGTGTTCCGAAGATGAACAAAGGTATTACAGGTTTGGAACAACATGAGGGTGAGTAATTAATTAATTAATTTTTGGGAGAACGATCCCTTTAAGTTGGTATTCAATGATGATTTTCATCTTCAGTGAGTTATTAACTGAGAACTGAATCGGTCTGATTTATGAAAGAATCATTCAAACTGGTTTTGTGAACTGGATCAACCGACTCGTTGACTGATGAGAATGATTTGTTTTCAAATCAGATATTGACAGTTGTCTCATGAACTCTCAAGCTATTGTGGATGCCAGGATTTTTAGTTTTAGCAAATAACAACTTTTTCATTTTGTTCATCCCACAAAACTATCATATGAATTCAAAAGAGTCATTTGGACTACTTTTGTGAAGCTTGACAGTTGTTGTATTGCAAAGATCAATGTGAACGTTGTTCAAAACATCTCCTTTTGTATTCCATGAAAGACAGAAAGTCACATGTTTGCAAGAACATGAGGGGGAGTAAATGATGACTGCATTTTTGGCTGAACTCTTCCTTACATATTTGAATCGTTTACATTTTCGACATTTCCAGAAACTATTGTTGTATGTCAGCATATGGCAAATCATGTTTTATATAGAATAACACTGATGACTTTTTACAATTTCTCCTTCATTCTTCAAATTTTATGAGGATTGGCAGTGAATACACACTAACAAAGATTTGCATTTGACTTTTTTTTGCCATCAAGCTGGCTGAGTGATTTATATGTCTAGCTCTTAAAAACGTGAAGACTCTATACTGGCTTGAACACATGTGAGAGTGTGTTTATGGGAAAGAGAGAGAAAGAGATAGTTAGAATTTACACTGTGTGAATCTTACCAAGAATCTCACACACAACATTTTTTAAACACACAAAGTCTGTTTTAAGATGTTTTGCATTTTCACATTATTTTTATGAGAGCTGAGTGCATTTTCCCTCTCATTGTTTTTTATAAATAGAAAAATAAGCATAAATTGGTATGATTTTTGTCACCCCTATATTTTCTGTTTTGTAATTCCCCCAGTGCCATTAATGTGTTAAATATTTTGAAATATTTATTTTATATTTTTATTTTTATTTTATAATTTTTTATATTTTATATTTTATTTTATTTTTTAAGCCATTACTGGTGCCCCTCAAAAAATGTATAAAGCACATGACAGCCCTGCATATACTATAGCAACAGAGTGTATTTATGTGCTGAAATATTGTAATATATTTACAAACCGCTGGTTGAATTCCTCATACTAAGCGTTTCAAGAGGACCGACCCCAGCGTCGGTTCGCATTTCTCTTTCTAATTCGCCCTCGTCTCATTCCCGTTCTGCACTAACTCTTGTTTTTCCCGCAATATTTCATCATGCCATGTTTTATGTTTCACTTTTTACTTTTTCATATTGTTCTCCCTCTCGCTCGTCTTTTTGTAATTTCAGTCCAATTATTTCTATCCCTAGACTTCATTACTCATGTCCGTGTCAGACACCAACACACACACACGGAGAACGATCCCTTTAAGTTGGTATTCAATGATGATTTTCATCTTCAGTGAGTTATTAACTGAGAACTGAATCGGTCTGATTTATGAAAGAATCATTCAAACTGGTTTTGTGAACTGGATCAACCGACTCGTTGACTGATGAGAATGATTTGTTTTCAAATCAGATATTGACAGTTGTCTCATGAACTCTCAAGCTATTGTGGATGCCAGGATTTTTAGTTTTAGCAAATAACAACTTTTTCATTTTGTTCATCCCACAAAACTATCATATGAATTCAAAAGAGTCATTTGGACTACTTTTGTGAAGCTTGACAGTTGTTGTATTGCAAAGATCAATGTGAACGTTGTTCAAAACATCTCCTTTTGTATTCCATGAAAGACAGAAAGTCACATGTTTGCAAGAACATGAGGGGGAGTAAATGATGACTGCATTTTTGGCTGAACTCTTCCTTACATATTTGAATCGTTTACATTTTCGACATTTCCAGAAACTATTGTTGTATGTCAGCATATGGCAAATCATGTTTTATATAGAATAACACTGATGACTTTTTACAATTTCTCCTTCATTCTTCAAATTTTATGAGGATTGGCAGTGAATACACACTAACAAAGATTTGCATTTGACTTTTTTTTGCCATCAAGCTGGCTGAGTGATTTATATGTCTAGCTCTTAAAAACGTGAAGACTCTATACTGGCTTGAACACATGTGAGAGTGTGTTTATGGGAAAGAGAGAGAAAGAGATAGTTAGAATTTACACTGTGTGAATCTTACCAAGAATCTCACACACAACATTTTTTAAACACACAAAGTCTGTTTTAAGATGTTTTGCATTTTCACATTATTTTTATGAGAGCTGAGTGCATTTTCCCTCTCATTGTTTTTTATAAATAGAAAAATAAGCATAAATTGGTATGATTTTTGTCACCCCTATATTTTCTGTTTTGTAATTCCCCCAGTGCCATTAATGTGTTAAATATTTTGAAATATTTATTTTATATTTTTATTTTTATTTTATAATTTTTTATATTTTATATTTTATTTTATTTTTTAAGCCATTACTGGTGCCCCTCAAAAAATGTATAAAGCACATGACAGCCCTGCATATACTATAGCAACAGAGTGTATTTATGTGCTGAAATATTGTAATATATTTACAAACCGCTGGTTGAATTCCTCATACTAAGCGTTTCAAGAGGACCGACCCCAGCGTCGGTTCGCATTTCTCTTTCTAATTCGCCCTCGTCTCATTCCCGTTCTGCACTAACTCTTGTTTTTCCCGCAATATTTCATCATGCCATGTTTTATGTTTCACTTTTTACTTTTTCATATTGTTCTCCCTCTCGCTCGTCTTTTTGTAATTTCAGTCCAATTATTTCTATCCCTAGACTTCATTACTCATGTCCGTGTCAGACACCAACACACACACAAACCTCATTGAGTACACATGTCGACAAACATCGGCACATGTGGTCGCGGGCACAAAAGCTCATGGATGTAGCAGCGTTCACTCAAACACACACACTCTCACAGGTATGGAATTCATCAGTTGTGTGTCAGAGGTCAAGCTCATTACCCAGCTCTAGTGAAAACTTTCAAACCTGCATTTAATATGGGGCCGTGATATAAGCTCCTCTGTCTACACACACACACACACACACACATCATGCTCCGTCTCTTCATATTTGCAGGTATAAATCACACAGGGCCCCATACCACTTAAAACACTTTCCAAAACACACACATACACACACTCTATAAACTGCATGCTATACACTTACTCTGTAAACGATACAATCTTCTTCTGCACCAAATCATTTCTGAGATATCTGTTTACGTATCTTTTCTGAATTCCTAAAAACTCTATTTGAATGTGGCTTTTAGATGAGAATCTGTCAGATTTCTGTTTGAATTGAGATATGTGTGTGAATGTTTGGCGTGTACATGACGGGTGTTTCCTGACATTAAACATCTCTGCATAAAGCCATTAGAGAACAGGGGCTCTATTCATTCACACTGGTGTGATTAACACACACACACACACACACATGCTCAAGCATGTACTTGTCCACACACACCTTTACACACCAGCAGCCACATATAAAACACGAAACGCATTTTAGGTCTCTTATTCATGGCATACATGTGCATTTATAAATGGTGCATGATTGTGACGTTTTTAAAATAAGTACAATCTGATCTGTCAAATGCATTTGTAACTTTAAAACGCACACACATACATAGACACACAAACTTTTGAGGGAGGCATTTCGGTAGGCCACAATATGGCTGACATGTGACATAAAACATGTGTACCTGTTCCAAGGCCACCTTGGTGGTCGGGACCTGGCTTGTGTATTTGTGTGTATGTTGGGTGGAAACCGTTAGAGGGACACAGAAAGACCAAACTGACACTGGATATAAACACACATGACCTGTGCTCAAAGAAGGCCACTTTACCTGTGTGTGTATGTGCATAATAGCATACTGCTTAATGTTTTTGTGATTTTTAGTATTTATGCTGTGCATAATGTATACGTTTTCGAGCATACTGCACAAAATACTGTATCTCACAATGCAATGCGCTTGATCTTCCATTTCTAGTGTGACAAATGAACCAAAAGCAATGAACTCTGATTTTTTTTCTGATCTTTTTTTTTATTAACTTGATTTATAATAATAATAATTTGATTTTTTTTTAACAGCTCTTATCTTATTATTATGATTGTTTATTGGATTATTTATTAAAATGTATTTGTTTTTTTATTTGATATTTAACATCTCTTTTTTATTTTTATTTATTGGATCTATTATTTATATGATTATATGATTTTTTTAATTTTTTGATTTTTATGATCTCTTTATTTTTAACATATCTGTTTTTATTTACTTGATTTATAATAATAATAATAATAATTGGATTAAAATTTTTTAACAGCTCTATTATTATTATTTATTGGATGTATTATTAAAATGTATTGGATTTTTAATGTGATATTTAACATCTCTGTTTTATTTATTGGATCTATTATTAATATGATTATTATTAGATTTGTTTTTTAGATTTTTGTGATCTATTTATTTTAAGAACTCATTATTGAACAAAAGTTATTTGAAAAAAGATGGGAACTGGAAGACACTTGCTAAATTAAACATACAATGTAGTAAGATCATGTAGCATTTGAAAAATATATTATGACAATGTTTTCTGTACATTTTTATATGTATTTTAAAAAATTGCATGCAGCATACCATATATACTGTAATATACTGTGTACTATTCAATAAGCAGTAAACTTGTATTGCATTTCAAAAACCACCTCAATTTATAGCAGTGTAGATGCAAGTGTTGATGGGAAATGTAGTTCAAATTAGACACGTCATGATTTATCATGATGCATATAACACAAAATAAGATATTTTGAAATATGTCTTGTGTTTTTGCGCCTATAAAATTACTGGCAATGGTTGTTGGACCCCAATATTCATTAAAATACTATATTTTCTTTTGTGTTCTGCAGAAGAAAGAAATACAGAAATACAGGTGAACCACATCTTCAGTTTCAGATTTCAAACTAAACCTCATCCTACTTTCCCTCTTTCTTTCAGCCGGTGAAAGTCAAAGACAGCTACTTCACCACTCTGTTAAAACTACAACATACTGCATCCACTTACATTACACAAGCAGGTGTGAATGTGTGTGTGTGCTCGTTTGTGTATATGTGTGTAGTGTATTTGTATTTAACACACTCTAACCAAATTAAACACACTCAACAGGAGTGTGAACCATTTCTAAAATAATCCAACACCTTAAGCTACTGGCAAAAGTCTCTCTGTGCTGATTATTATTGAAAATTATAATCACAGTAAGACACTGCGTATTTCAAATGATATGGTTAGACTTTGGCCAGCATATTTCAAGTGCACGGCCCCATTGTACATACTAAATGTGCGTTCATGAGTTTTGTGGCAGTAATAAACTTCAGATCTCAAGAGGGCGATAGAGTTACCATTGTGTGTGTTAATAATGAATGAGTGAATTATATTCTGAAATGGAGATGAAATGAAAAAAGATGTTTGCGTACTTAAATATTTTTCTGGCCTTACTATCACAATAAGGAAAAGCCTTGCCTTGTTTGTGTTTGTTACCCAGAATAGTTCAGAGAAAACATGACACTCCTTGATCTCCCTCGTTATGGGTACATGACAGTAAAAAGGTGTCTCTTTTCTTTAGTTTTGAACTCTGAAGAGGAGATTATGATCTGTGATTATAGTGACTTATAAATAGGCTTGCTACTACATGCTGATTGGCTGATTGGCTGTTTTATGGGCGATGTGATTGGCTGTGGCAGTGAAGTGATACAGAGTGATGAAGGGCATGTAAACAGAACATCCACCTGCTCCTCCATCAACCCAGAACCACTCAACCATCACACACAATTGTATGAAAACAGAGAGTGAGATAAAAGTGGAATGCATATTTATATCATATATATATATATATATATATATATACATATACATATATACATACATATAACAAATGTGTGTGTGTGTGTGTGTGTAATGTGTAATAAAATATAAATACATTTTGTTCTTGCACAGAAATGTAAATAAAAATTATATGATAATATTATAAAATAATTATATAATAAATTAAATATTTGATTTAATATATTGTTAATAAAAAAATAAAAAAATTAATCTGCATTGTTTGTCCACTTAATCTATCATTAAAAAAAAAAAAAATCTAACCTTTAATTAAAGTAAAAAAGAAAAGTGAAAGTGGGGGATAATCACATTATGAAATAAATATTTTTTATATTTTATATTTTTATAGATTCTGTATGAAGGAATGGTCTCTGATCTCCTGTCAGATGTTCTCTAAACTCTTCAGGCATTATAGGTGAAGACTCAGAGCTGTTCTCTTGGCAAAAGGAGGTTGCAAAAAGTATTGGATAAAAGGGTATGATTAATTGTGACCAATGTGTATTAGAGAAAAACATTTATTTCATAATGAGATTTCTCTCCCATTTTAAATTCTTATTCTCCAATGAAATGTTAGATTTTAGTTTATTGATGATACAGATTAATTTTCACAGCCTCCTTTGATCTTATTTACCAAGGGTATGAATAATTTTGAGCACAACTGTATATACATTCAGTGTATGTATATATATACAGTGGGTACGGAAAGTATTCAGACCCCCTTAAATTTTTCACTCTTTGTTATATTGCAGCCATTTGCTAAAATCATTTAAGTTAATTTTTTTTCCTCATTAATGTACACACAGCACCCCATATTGACAGAAAAACACAGAATTGTTGACATCTTTGCAGATTTATTAAAAAAGAAAAACTGAAAAATGCTCAGTATTTAGTAGAAGCACCCTTTTGATCTAATACAGCCATGAGTCTTTTTGGGAAAAATGCAACAAGTTTTTCACACCTGATTGGACTTGGCCACACACCTGTCTATATAAGACCTTACAGCTCACAGTGCATGTCAGAGCAAATGAGAAAAATGAGAATAAAGGAACTGCCTGAAAAGCTCAGAGACAGAATTGTGGCAAGACACAGATCTGGCCAAGGTTACAAAAAAATTTCTGCTGCACTTAAGGTTCCTAAGAGCACAGTGGCCTCCATAATCCTTAAATGGAAGACGTTTGGGACAACCAGAACCCTTCCTAGAGCTGGCCATCCGGCCAAACTGAGCTATCGGGGGAGAAGAGCCTTGGTGAGAGAGGTAAAGAAGAACCCAAAGATCACTGTGGCTGAGCTCCAGAGATGCAGTCGGGAGATGGGAGAAAGTTGTAGAAAGTCAACCATCACTGCAGCCCGACGGAAGCCTCTCCTCAGTGCAAGACACATGAAAACCCGCATGGAGTTTGCTAAAAAACACCTGAAGGACTCCAAGATGGTGAGAAATAAGATTCTCTGGTCTGATGAGACCAAGATAGAACTTTTAGGCCTTAATTCTAAGCGGTATGTGTGGAGAAAACCAGGCACTGCTCATCACCTGTCCAATACAGTCCCAACAGTGAAGCATGGTGGTGGCAGCATCATGCTGTGGGGGTATTTTTCAGCTGCAGGGACAGGACGACTGGTTGCAATCGAGGGAAAGATGAATGCGGCCAAGTACAGGGATATCCTGGACGAAAACCTTCTCCAGAGTGCTCAGGACCTCAGACTGGGCCGAAGGTTTACCTTCCAACAAGACAATGACCCTAAGCACACAGCTAAAATAACGAAGGAGTGGCTTCACAACAACTCTGTGACTGTTCTTGAATGGCCCAGCCAGAGCCCCGACTTAAACCCAATTGAGCATCTCTGGAGAGACCTAAAAATGGCTGTCCACCAACGTTTACCATCCAACCTGACAGAACTGGAGAGGATCTGCAAGGAGGAATGGCAGAGGATCCCCAAATCCAGGTGTGAAAAACTTGTTGCATCTTTCCCAAAAAGACTCATGGCTGTATTAGATCAAAAGGGTGCTTCTACTAAATACTGAGCAAAGGGTCTGAATACTTAGGACCATATGATATTTCAGTTTTTCTTTTTTAATAAATCTGCAAAAATGTCAAAAATTCTGTGTTTTTCTGTCAATATGGGGTGCTGTGTGTACATTAATGAGGAAAAAAAATTAACTTAAATGATTTGAGCAAATGGCTGCAATATAACAAAGAGTGAAAAATGTA
This sequence comes from Sinocyclocheilus rhinocerous, assembly GCF_001515625.1. Taxonomy (NCBI): domain Eukaryota; kingdom Metazoa; phylum Chordata; class Actinopteri; order Cypriniformes; family Cyprinidae; genus Sinocyclocheilus; species Sinocyclocheilus rhinocerous. The sequence continues at coordinate 362,874 of NW_015625577.1, forward strand.
AGGGGGTCTGAATACTTTCCGTACCCACTGTAAAAAAAGGTTTAAATCCTTAGGTTGAGGAGACTCTCCTGAACTGCACCTTCACTTCCATTTTTCTTTTCAGTCTCTTTATTTTGCCCT
>NW_015625577.1:363933-393347 GCF_001515625.1 Sinocyclocheilus rhinocerous
GTTACTCCACTACACACCTCGGTACGCTCACTCTCACCCTCCCGGCTATCTGCTATGGTTTCATCTTCGCTTCCTCCCCCTAACAGTTATGATCTCTTGATGCTAACAGTGCTACTGATACTTTCTGCTCCACTCTTACATCTTGTTTAGACACTGTCTGCCCCTTGTCTTCCAGGCCAGCCCGTACCACCCCTTCTGCCCCTTGGCTGTCTGATGTTCTCCGCGAACATCATTCTAAGCTCAGGGCTGTTGAAAGGGTGTGGCGCAAATCAAAAAATCCTACTGACCTTAATGTGTGTCAGTCACTCCTCTCTTCCTTCTCTGCTAATGTCTCCACTGCTAAAAGGACATATTATCATAACAAAATTAACAATTCGTCTAACTCTCGCATGCACTTTAAAACATTTTCCTCACTCCTTTGTCCACCTCCTCCCCCTCCTTCATCAACTCTAACAGCTGACGACTTTGCCACGTTCTTCATTAATAAAATTAAAACCATCAGTGCACAATTTTCCACACCACAATTTGTCAAGCACATCTTACCAGCAAACGTTTCAGAAGTGGACATTCAACCGAGACTGTCTTGCTCTCAGTTGTTGAAGCCCTAAGACTGGCAAGAGCGGATTACAAATCTTCAATACTTATCTTGCTGGATCTGTCCGCTGCTTTTGACACGGCTAACCACCAGATCCTCCTGTCAACCCTATTGACAACGGGCATCTCAGGAACCGCACGCCAGTGGTTTGAGTCTTACCTCTCAGATAGGTCCTTCAAGGTTATCATGTGATTATGATCATTTCATAAAATTAAGAGAGCGCGCCGTACGTTTGAGATCATTTTACTTTGTAGACTGTTTCCTATCCCGTCACGGCAACCGCTGAACGCGCCTCTTTAAATGGTTTTGTGGTGTTCGTTGTTGTATTTTAAAACACAATTGCAATGTTTTCAACTGACATTATGGCATTTTATGTGGGGTGGGGTGTGCGAGGCGCCGGCGCGATCGAACAAGCTGAAACATAAAAAAATTCAATTTTTGGAGCAAGATATAATCCGCAAAAGTGTTTACTTTTATTTTTGCACACTCACAATAAAAACAGAAGATTTGTGCTTTTGTAAAATAAAACAAACAAACAGAATGCGCGTTGTCATCCTTTCCTTTTCGTGAACTTGTTTATGGAGTGCCGCGCCACACTTCTGTTTTAAATCTGATAGCTTAATTATTTAAGTCAGATATATTTCGCATAATTTTTTTAAAAATGAAAACAAATTGTTATTTGTATTTTAGGCCTATTACTTACATAGGCTATACATTTTCCTTAAAGCATCCCATTTTGTCCCAGGGCTTGAAAACCTGTGCCTAGGCTAGTTAGGTCCTGCAGAAACTTGGTGAACGATGCTCTAGTTGTGGCATCACCGTTTAGTGACATCATTGAATGCTCTGGGAAAACGTATTGTCAGTGTCGGTCACAGCGCCTTTTAATTGCTGTTTTGAATCCAGCAATTATTTATTTACAAATTATAAGCTCTGATTATGACAAGTGTGGTATAAAAGCTTTGTTTATTAGAGGAATAATTGGTTAGATGGAAAATGTTAAATTGCGACCATGATTTTGGATGCCGTTCAAGCCCATATAGCCTACATTTACGCGGCTTTGTTCAGGTTTGCCGGATGGTCACGAATTTTGACAAATTCAGTAATATTTAGGCATTGTTTCTTTTCCTAAAACCTCACCGTCTCACCCTCTAATTTCGCAGGTTTATTTTATTGTCTTTCACTTTTTATTACTGTTTTCGCATCTCTTACTGTGGTAAACAACATGCGGGAAGGGAAATGAAAGATTGCATAGCCATGAATTAAGAATTCGTGCGATTTATTAATTTGTTCCCTCATTTTAGTTAAATCATGGGTTAAGTAAAAAAATTACACACACACACATATATATATACATAATATTTATGTACAAAATATTAAAAAATTATATATATATGCAGATATATTTCTTATCTTCAATCTATTATTTTATTACCTTTCTCCTCTCCCTTCTTACCATTTTCTCTCACTTGCACCATTTCTCCATCCATCCATCACTGTCTGATAATCCTCTTTTTCCAACACTCCTGCTTTTTACACTTTTTGTCACTCTCTCAATCTTTGCACTTATCGGGGCCCCTCACTGTCCTGCCATCTCTCTCTCTCTCTCTTTCTGTCTCTCTCTGTGGGAAAGGCTAGTAGATGAGAGAGTGAGTGGAGGTCATTCTACGCCTCTTAGATTAGTCTCTGCTAAAGCACTATTGTGCGCTGAATGCCGGTCTCTTCCTGCTGTCACTCAAAGGCCAGCTCCGCCCGCTGCCTCTTCTCTAAGAAGCTTATCTCCACTGAAAGGAAAGAGGGAATGGAGAGAGGGAATGTAATGAACCGTGTTTTTCAGCAAACGACAGAAACCTGGGGCTGGGAGGACAGAGGACAGCTGCAGCACACCCTCCCACACCCCTTGCTTTTCTCTCTGTCCGTCTATCTGTCTTTCTTTCACTCATTCTTTATTTCCTCTTAATCTCCCACTGTCAATCCGTCATTTGCCCCCTCTGTCAAAGTTCTGGACAAAGTTTCTATCTGTCTGTCTTTTATTCTGTCTTTCATCCTGTCTGCCCAGCATTCTATCTTGTGTTCTGTCTGTCTATCCATCGTTCTATCAATTCATTCTATCTTGGGTTCAGTCCATCGTTCTCAGTCCTTCTATTTTGCGTTATATCAAGTCAAGTCAAGTCAAGTCTGCTTTATTGTCAATTCTTCCACATGTACAGCACATACACACAGAGAATTGAAATTGCGTTACTCTCAGACCCTTGGTGCATACAGATAACACTAACAGTAGAACATAAATACAGATAGATACAGATTAAATATAAAATACAACTATACAAATAAGGTAAAATGTAAAAAAATATATAAAGCAGCACAAGGCACATGGCAGATAGATCATTCTATCAGTTTCTCTATCTTGCATTCAATATATCCATCATTCTATCAATCACTCTATCTTGTGTTCTACCTATCAGTCATTCTGCCTAGCCATCATTCCATCATCTTGCATTCTATCTGTTCTTCATTCTATCAAATCAAATGCTCTTGCATTCTATCTATCCATCTGTCTATTCATTGTTCAGTTCTATCATCATCCATCATTCTATCTATCTATCGTTCTGTCTATTGTTCTGTTCTATCTATCCATTGTTCTGTCTTTGTTCTATTCATCTATCGTTCAATCTTTCATTCTCTCACCATCGCATCGTTCTAACTTGCATTCTTTATTGTATATTTTAGTTTACCTATTATTCTCTCTTTAGTTCTTTAATTCTTTAATTGTTCTTGTGATCTATTATTCTAGCTATCATTATTCTGTCTTCTGTCTATCCATCATTCCATCCATTGTTCTAAAGATCTATCATTCTATCATCATTCTATCTTCCATTGTCTACATATCATTCTATTTTTCATTCTATCCTTCATGCTATCTCTCGTTCCATCATCATTCTAACATTCTGTTTTTCATTCTATCCATCATTCGAACTGTCCTTTATTCTATCTTTCGTTAGATCCATCAATTATTCTCATCTATCCATTACTCTATCTTTCTTTGTATCTTTATTGCTGTCTTTCATTCTATCTAAATCTATCCTCCATTCTATTCTAACATTCTACCAATCTATGTTTCTTTCCATATGTCTATCATTCTATTTTTTGTTTTATCTTACAAATTTTCTTTCTTGTTCACTCGTTTTTTTAAATGGTCAGATTGCTGTCTCATGTATCAGGTCTTTCTGAGTGATCTGTGTGTAGTCAATCTGCAGGGTGCAGGAATATACTTTACTAGAGGGGGCACATTGTGTATGGACATGCGTTTGTGTGTGTGTGTGTGTTGGGGGGTGTTTTTTTTCTTTTTTGTGGATGTGCCTCTTGTTCCTGTTCAGCCGTCTGTGCTCCTGGGCTGCCTGCTGGTGTCTCGCGCTTTTTGTCTCGGTCTTATTGAAAAGGGGAAAGTTTAAGTGCTGCACGTTCTCAGAGTGAGCTGACGAACAGAGCGCCAGGACCCATCTGAGTGTGTGTGTGTGTGTGTGTGCGCATCTACTATTGCTCAGGGCATCTAAGTGTGTTTGCATGTAGCACATTTGTACATATGGTACACGTTTGTCTGTTTTTTACAATATATCGAGTCTCCTGTTCAGCCGTCTGTGCTCCTGGGCTGCCTGCTGGTGTCTCGCGCTTTTTGTCTCGGTCTTATTGAAAAGGGGAAAGTTTAAGTGCTGCACGTTCTCAGAGTGAGCTGACGAACAGAGCGCCAGGACCCATCTGAGTGTGTGTGTGTGTGTGTGTGTGTGCGCATCTACTATTGCTCAGGGCATCTAAGTGTGTTTGCATGTAGCACATTTGTACATATGGTACACGTTTGTCTGTTTTTTACAATATATCGAGTCACCAATTATTATTGAGAAGCCCATTTTCTCAGTGGCTGTCAACTTTAACCTTTAACCCCCATGGGTCAGTACATGGCCTGGCTCTTTTGGGCCGTGTCAGAGTGTCGAGTGGTTCAGAGTAAGTGTGTGTGTTAGGGATTCAATTTAAGTGATGTAATCATGCTGTGCTGGAGAACTCATCGGTCCATTTGGACTGTCCATTGATATGTGTGTGTGTATGTGTGTGTTTGAACTAGGTCATGTGTGTTGTTGAGCCTTTAGGGATGACAGGAAAAGTCTTTAGGAAGGAAAAGAACTAGACTGTAGGAAATAAATTTTACAAATTTGATCACTTTAATACCTCTTTTTTCTCTTTGACAGCAAATAAAGAGAAAATTTAGAAAAATTTCACATTTTTCTCTTCTAAAGATACAGAAGTGATCGCAACAATGTCTCAAACTTTGTTTTTTGATCAAAATTCGGAGATTTCAATATGAACTCAAATTTATAATAAAATTTATAATAAAATTCTAAAGACCAATTTTCCATGTTATGTTATCTGCATTCATTTTATATCTCCAACTGTTGTTGTATGTAGTGTCTAATTTTTTTTTACATGTAGGTAGATAGATAGATAGATTAACGCATTATTTGATTAACGCCGACAATTATTTTATCGTGCATTAATGCAGTTTTTTATTATTATGAAAGTCCGTTGCTCACTGGCTCTGAATACACATACAGACAAACCATGGGTCACAGGAGGGGTGAGATGTTGATCAGTACTGGCTTGAGATGGGTGTCATCACGCGTCTCAACCAATGAGAGCATTTGGGGTGGGCCTAAGACTGCAGCAGCGCTCACATGAAGCACTCATGACTTCATAAGTGGGAAATAGGAAGTTTCCGATAGCACGTGAAGACAGCAGAGAAGCGCTCTCGCGCTACACAGTGGAGTGCATCAGAAATGTACACGCAATCATGCTGCACGTAGAAGTTCAGCGCTCCGACACTACATGCGTACTGTGCCCGAGCCCAACTGAACCGCGCTCTGGCCCACCTCTTCCAACCGAGCCAGGGACGGCTAAACAAACGCACGGAGTGGTAACACTAGTCAAACAAACCGGGCTTTGGGGTCAAACGCGCTAGGGCATGGTTAAAATTACCTAGTGTGAGTACACCCTTATTCTCCCGCAACCCGCACACACGAGTGTATACCCGCCTGCACCCGCACTCGCCCATCAAGTGTTGTCCCGCGCCGCACGTTGGGTCCCGCGATAGTGCAGGTCTCTACTCGGAAGGTGCCTGTTATAATGTTATGATCAAGGCTCTGGACTCTGAGCATAACTTGTTTTTCTATAACAAACTACAAAATATTTTCTATAAAAACGTTAATGCCCTGGCAGTGTCAAATAGCTTTGGTTTGATATTTAATTTGATTACATTAATGTTATAAGCTGAGATTTCCAAGAAATATTTTAACTGCTACTATGTAAAAAGAATGCTGCTGTAAAAAAAAACACCTTATTTGTTTAAAGTGTTTGCAAACCAAATGTTATTGCACTTTTGTTCATATGGCAGTACTTTTAAATGAAAAAAGTGCACAATATACTACTTTTGAATTCATTATTGAATTTTGTGCATAACAATGCGATTAATCGCAGAAAATCTTGCGATTAATCACGATTTTAAAAAAAATCCGTTGCCCAGCACTAATATATATGTATTTACACATACATGCATTTATAAAATTTTTGTCATGTTTGAATAAATATCTTTGCAAATTTTTGAGCATATGCAGTTCATGTTAACCTTTTTGGACAGTTTTTTATGTCCAATGTCAAATCTATGGTCTAAGAAACCACTGGTCTAAGATAAACCAGCAGAAACACCAGTCGTCCCTCTCTTTTCTCGTCTTCTGTCCTCTCACCCGTGAGCCAGGGTTAGGTGGCACATTGTGTTGTGGACGCTGAGTGGATCTGAAGGTTCTTTTTCCGTAAACATGTGAAGGCCTGTTGAGGAGAACAAAAGAGTGGAGAAGGGCCTGTTTGGTTGGGTCCTTTTACTCTAAATGGACATTCTGTCCGTGCACGGCTCAGCCTTCAAAAAACCATCCCTGCCAGCAATTACCATTTCTATCGGCCGGGGCCGAAGATTATGCTTTTGGGTGTTCGTCTGAATTTCTTCCAGTGGATTCACTCTCTGAATGTGACACGTTTTGTGTCACTCCACACACCCCTCGAGTGGATTGAAAAAAAAGTTTTTTCTCCATTCCCCCTATCTCTCTTTTGCTTTAGAGGACAGGAATCTCCTCAAGGTTAAGACTTAACCTTCCCCTCTGTCCTGACTCCGCCCCCAAGCCCTGCTCTCAAACCAATCAAGATCAGATGATTAGTAAACAATGCCTGGGTGTGTGACGGACAGGTAGGAGCCTCTGCGGGATTGGCTGACTTTGAGTTTGTGCCCGTTCGCTTCAGCTCCGTAGCGCCGCACGTATTCACGGGAACGCACACACATACGCGCAAACAAAAAGTGAAATTACTATTCAGTTGGAATGGTGCCATTCATCTTTGTCAAGTGCAGACGTGGTCCTGGCAGGCCCGCGTTAGGCCGCTCCCAAGTCCAAATTAATTCCTTGTTTTGCATCAGCTGAATTTGGACAAATCCAGGAGGATAGCGTGATTTCTCTCTCCGTCTGCCTCGCGCTCTCGCCTGGTTTAATGTGGTAATTCCAACTGATTTGGCCGAGCAGACGCCGCGCGTCTGTGTCAATATTTACTGCTTAATTCACAAAGAGCAGGAGAGCGATATGAAAACAAAAGGAAAATAACCCAAATCTAGCAATGCAGAAGGGACAGAGCGAACTGAAGAGACGGAGAGAGAGAAATGAGGAAGGGCGGTAAAATGCACAGACGGATATGGAAAGTGAAAGTAAGAGGGAAAAAAGTCAAAGTTAAAAGAAGAATGAAGGACAAGGATGCAAGACAAAAGTGGAAACAGAAGATCTGAAATGTTAGCAGTGAAGGAAAGCAGAGATTGGTGTTTGTGGTTTGTTCTGTTGGACTGGAGTTCGGCCCTGTGTCTGACAAATGATGCAGCCATATTTGATAACACACAATTATTATGACACAATGCAATTTGACCAGGAATCTGCACCCGCAGAAAGTTTTCCACAGAATTGGAATGCTTGTCATTCACAAAGATTTACACATCTGTTGCACCTTGTGTGTGTGTGTGTGTGTGTGTGTGTGATTTATTAAGTACTTTGGCTAATTTGCTTACATAATGCTTGCAGCTTCCAATGAGAATATAATTCATTCAGCTCTTTTTTACACATTTTAACCTAAAGGTTCTTTATAATCAGCTACGGTTCCATGAAGAACCTTTAACATCCATGGAACCTTTCCAATGCACAAAAGGTTCTTTATAGTGGAAAAATGTACTTCCGGGTATTATCTTTACACTAAGAAAAAAAAAGTGGTTCTTTTAAGAACTGAAAAGGTTCTTTGGGGAACCCAAAATTGTTCTTTGGGACCTATATTTTTAAGAGTGTAGGCCTGAGTTTGACTTTACAGAGAGACAAATATTAACCTCTTTTCAAGGTATGACGGAACTTGATATAGGTTTGTACATATTTTACTCTGTAAGACACCTGTATACGGATAGATATTTTAGTTGGAAATCATTCTAGGAAAATACTGTTTATGAGTTAGGAAGTTGTAATTGTGATGTTGGTCACCACAAAATGGGTGCTTTGGGCAATTTCATATTTGGGTAGTTGGCATGTTTCCTTGAACTTTTTTCCCCCAAAATGAATATTTTAGGTTAACATTCAGATTAACTTTGTATGTTTATTTTAAACGTTTTTCATTTTTTAAAAATCGATTTTAAGCTAAAGCTTTTTTTGCAGTTCAATTAAATAGTCTTGTGACAAATACGTATTTAAAAAATCTATATTTTTTTTTAAAGTTTAAAAATATTCAAAGTTGAAGAAAAAAATACAATAAAATGTATTTCATTCATTCATTATATTTGACTTTCAAATTTAGTACATTGAGTGTTCACACTGCAGAACACTACTTCAAACTTAAGCACAAAAACACCAGTGCAACTAAATAAGTAGTAAATTATGTGTGCTCATCACATTAACACATTCATTTCATTGTGATTTTAACAGTAGCGTAAGTTGAAAACACACAGTACAGTGGTTGAAAAAGTGTTAAAAGACACTGAGTGAGGACAGAAGTGCTCCAATAGAGGGCCATGGCCTCTCTCTGCTTTGTCTTTCTCTCTTTCTGTCTTTTTACTAAGCCATATTTACAGTATTTACAGTATATGCATGTGTCTGTCAGCAGCTCTATTCTAGTCTGCTGTCAGTGGTCTGTGCTCAGTGAGTGGAGGATGCTGTTGGCCTGTGGAAAGCATTTACTCCAGGAGACTGTGTGTGTGTGTGTGTGTGTGGAATGCATATTTCAGGACGTTCTCACTGGTAGATTTTGATGCTGTTTTAAAGAGAGGCTTGCTGGCTAAAAAGGGCTCCTGGGTTAAATTTACGGTTGCGTGCGTGTCCTGAGCTCTGATTTGCGATCCTCCAGTGTTTGTCTTCTGCGGATCCGCGATCTTATCCAGCGGATGGATGGATGACACATGTCCACCGAGGTTTGTTTACATGGCCTCTTTTTTCCAGGCCCGAAATATGATAGAGTGCAATTACTACAAATGTGGCCTGACCTCAGAGCTAAGGTTACAGGGTCAGGGGGCAAAAGCCATTTCCTGGCCCCCATGTGTATTTGGGCAGAGGATGATTCTAGAAGATGATATCTGCGTGCATGTGTGTATAGGCGTCAGATGTGATAATATCTGTGTGCATGTCAGGTCTCAGAGCATGATGAATTTCAATTGACTGACAGGCTGTTTTGGTTTGAAATGTCTTAGTCAGCAATGACGCCACTGACTATGTTGCTACATAACTTGTCTACAAACAAACATTGTGCATCTCAATCTTTGTTTATGAGTCATACATCTAGTTTTGCAAACGTATTTGAACATCTGAAGTAATTCAGTATCTTGGTTCCAACACAAGCTTACTTTGATTTTTTTTTTTTAAATGTTTAAATGTTACTGTAATTAATTTTTAATGTTTTGAATTAAATTAAATTAAATTATTGTAACTTTTTAAAGGATTTTCTTAAATATATACATGCACGTGTGTGTATTTATGTATACATAATATTATGTAAACAAAAACTTTTATTTTGGATGCGCTTATTCACGATTAATCGTTTGACAGCACTATATATTTATATTATTAGCGATTCCTGGTTAAAAACCAGCAGGTTTAAGGGGCTGATGTGGAGTTGGGATGGGTCACAGTCAACTAGTCGACTAATCATCTAACAACTAACTAACCAATTCACAAGGTCTACTAGTTGTGCTTAGATCTAAATTTTCTCTTATTTTGATATTTTTAGCAACAGTGCATTAGTTAACATGCTAACTGTGTGCTCTGCTTTAGGTGTAGACAGTTTGAATGCAAAAACACATCTTGGCTCCCTACTACCGTGGCCCAAAACCACTGTTTTGTATGGAACGGGACCAGATAGGCCACTCTGGGAGCAGCGCCAGTGTTTGCGTGCATCATGTTTTCTTGTGTGTGAACATGTGTGTTCATGGTGAGTAATTTTCCTCTTCAGTTCAAGCCTTTCACCCCCTCAAACGTTCAATGAATGAAATCTTGTGGCAAATTATGCATTTTTTTCACCTCGTCTCCCCTCTTTGAGAGAGAGGGCTTATTGGTAAACGAATAATGAGAGTTTCAGCTCTTTGGTCCTTTCAATTCTTCACTTTAGACACCTGCACCTCTTGCTGTCCCTCTCCTTTCTCTTCCTCCATCTCTCTTTCTCTCTCCTCAAGTGCTCACTTTGTCCCGGGACACGCCATTGTGCGCTAGAGGGCCCTTGAGTGTAGTGGTCAATGACCCCCGTGCTCGGCAGAGTGGGCTCAACCGCTGGCCCACACAAAACCACAGATTCTTTGAGTATATACCCAGCATTCCCCAGCTATTAGGAGATGTGTGCTGGGGTATCTGTGTGTGAGATGAAACACACGCTGATGTGAATCTGAAAGGGTTCAAGCACGCTGGATTTCACCTTGTTTGTGTGTCTGCGCTCAGTGTGTAGCTCAGAAAGAGACGCTCCTCTTCATTCCCTTGATTTTTATGAGATAAAGAGAAGAACCTCTTACTCTGAGAGGAGAGAGGGGGAAAACTGAATCTCTGGGTCAAAGAGCAATCAAAGCTTCTGTGTGTGCGCATGTTTGGTGCTTAGCTGTAGTTTGGGGATATCAGTGAGCTAAATCTTGCAAATCATATGGACGCCATGATTGGGAAAAATTATTTAAATATTTGTTTTTTATATAAAAAATTTGAAAAGTTAATTTGAATCATTTTACATATTTATTTACTTTTAAAATAAAAAAATTTATATATGAAGGATGTTTTGTAACATGCCAATTAATTATTTAAATAATTGTTTTTTTATATAAAAAATTAGAAAAGTTAATTTGCATAATTTTATTTACTTTAAAGTATAAAATTAACAAATTTTATATCTAAAGGATGTTTTGTGATATGCCCATAAATTGTTTAAATAATTGTTTTTTATATTAAAAATAAGAAAAGTTAATTTTAACCTTTTTTTTACTTTATTGTTAACTTTAAAGGATATATATATAAGAATGTTTTGAGACATGCCAATGGATATGTAATTATTGGCCATATGTTTAAAATAAAATGTTTATTGTTTAAATAAATAAAAACATATTGCAAGCAGTATATATAAAAATATTAGATTGTTTTCTTTGACAATTGAATAATTTATCTTTTTATTTCCTTTTATTATTCATATTATAACAGTGCAGTTCTGAGAAACACCGGCTGTTTTTATTTTGGTAGAGGATGTCGAGGATGTTCCCGGATGTCCCTATTGCAGATTTTGTCCGATTTAGCTCACTTTTGTGGATGCAGCTTCCCTCATGCGCACAAACATTTCCATACTGATATTGTTATATGGCTATGTTTTATAACTTCAGAGCAAGCATCTCTAATGTGCATTTGTAAGTACAGATCATAACAAAAAAAACTTTTATGTTCAATATTAGTGTTTGCAAGCAACTCTGATGTGCTTTTGCGAGTACGCTTATGTGTTTGACAGTGTGTGTGTGTGTGTGTGTGTGCGGGTGATTAGACTCTGTCTCTGGTAATATCTGTAATGGGCTGCAGCAGATGAAAGGCCTGCCTGTCACAATGATGTGAATCAAACTGGATTCATCTGGAAACTATAAGACTTTTCATGTTGATGTGAGGGGTGAGTGTTGAGCAGTCTTAGGAGCCGTTTGTGTGTGTGTGTGTGTGTGTGTGTGTGTTACCTGAATGCCGGCTTGTTTCCTGTATGTCTATGTAAAAACATCTGTTCTCTCTTTGCGTATTCTTGCTACCTGTATGTGTGTTTTTAACTTTAAGAATGCACATCTGTTTCCTGTGATGTGTGTGTGCGTCTGCTACCTGTGTGTGTGTATGTGTGAATGAATGGACATCTGTTCCTTGTCTAATTGTTCCATTGTATTCGATAGTTACTAAGCATCATAGATAAACATTTGTAAAAGCAAACATATACGTACCACCACTAATGTTTATTTAGATAAACACACTTCCAAACATATGATCTAGCTAAGATGTTTTGAAACATTTTGCTACCCCGGACCTTTAAATATGATGATCCTCCTGTGAGGGGCCGCCCTCACTAAAATATTAAGTCAGCTATATTTTATAATGCATAAAATGCATAAAGACTCATTTATATAACTGTAAAATTATAAAGACTGTTATTATTTTACATTGCCATTAACCTAAAGCAAATAATTTAAAATATCATATGAAAATTCTATCTATCTATCTATCTATCTATCTATCTGTCTATCTGTCTGTGTCTGTCTGTCTGTCTGTCTCTGTCTAAATAGATATTTAAATAGATATATTTAAATTATCTGCTATATGAAATATTTATATAATACAATATAAATGGATATTTTCAATATAATGTTTGAATCATTTATATTTTGAATATTATTTATATTGTTTATTTAGATTGCAATTTAATTTATTCAAATGTTTGCATTTATTTTACATACATTTTTTATCATTAATATTATTTTATTACTTTAAATATAAAAGTTTACAAATTTACAAAGTAAATACTATTTTTATATTTAAGTTAGCAGCATATCCCCCCTATTAGGATAATATTAGATATAAAAACCTTATATAAAGTAAATAAAGTGATTAATTTCATGATTTCTGACTGGTCTAAGAAAGCTGAACGAAACAGTAATATAAAATGTGTGTTAAAATGATTGCCAATGAATCTTAAGTAATGCATTTTGTAAAAAAAAAAATCTCTCAAATTTTCTACGGACCTCTGGGGGAAAACCACAGCTTTATCAAATAATTTTTTATTATTATTATTAAACAATTTACAAGTTTTTGTGTAAAGAAAACTGTTGCTTTGACAGGCCGTGGGTTATTTATAGATGTATGATTGGACGTAATGAGGCGGTCAGTGTTGTGTGGCGTGGAATTCGTCCAGCTTGTTTTTTCATTGCTATTTTTCTTCATTAGCACACAGATAATCATCTAGCGCTCAGCACCACCTCTCCCAGACAATGATGCGGCCATGCCATGGCAAACGAGTGTGCGTGTGTGAACTCTGAATGTATATTATCTCTCCAAACACTCTGTGGACAGTGCATTAAATGTGTTTGAGTTGGCCAGAGGCCTCTTTCCTTGCGATAACAGTCCGTCGTTAGTAGCCAACGAAGAAAAGGAGCAGTAACTGTTTGGGGTGCGGCAACGTTAGTCGCCATGACGCTACCGAAATCAACCTGTCAGCCCGTCGGGACCAGCAGAGATGGGAGCGATATGTAATAAGTGTGTGTGTGTTATTCTGTATTTGTTGACAGATCTTCACACCCTGTTGATTAGCATCTTGAAGCTTTGGTAGTGTGAGAGTGCTAATGTGTTAGCACATCTAGTGAGCTACACCCAGACCCACCGGACAGGGAGGGACGTACCCCTACACTCCATATCTATCCCAGACAGGCCAGTGGTCGCTGCTTTTGCCAGGCTTGGAAGTTAAAAACCAGGTCAAGTTACAGCATAATAGAGCACAACAAGTACCACATGCTGGTTTAGTGATGCAGCAAGTTCATTTGAATTAAAAAATGTGAAGAAAAACAAAGTTGTTGTTTTTTTCAAGACAAGAAGGTATATATATATATATATATATATATATATATGTGTGTGTGTGTGTGTTTGTATATATATATATATAAAATAAATATACAGTATAGTCAACATTTGAAGTGGATCAAAAAAGTTCATCAAAGTTGTCCTAAGACATGAACGGGTATTGTTTTGGTTTTAGGACAACTTTGATGAAAGGTTTTGATCCACTTCAAATGTTGACTACTATATATCGAATAGCACAATGTCAAACAAACAGTTAGACACATTAAATGTACCGAAAAAGTAACAAATGGGGCAAAAAATAAATAAATAAAAATAGAAAAAAAGTATATAGGATATATTGGATAGATTTGTCTCAGATTTCTGTCTCATTGGTAATCTAATCTTTTCCATTTTAATGTAAAAAAAGCATGTGAAGAAATCAAACACCCGATGCCAGCGGGCGGAGTCGGGCTGTTTGGGGCGCCACAATGTGGCTGTCAGTCTGCGGGACATCACACACATAAACTCTCTCTCTCACACACACACACACACACACACGCTCTCTCAGTCTTCAGGACGTCCCACAGGAGAGGAGCGAGAGAGGTGCGAGTTCTGCCCCCGTCTAACCCAAACCATCCATCATACTGACACTGTCTGAGAGCAGTGCAGGCCTGGGAACGCCACCGGCCAGCAGGCAGCAACACACACTCACACACACACATGCCAGACCAGAGCAGTCCATGCCAGCTGCACATGTTCACACTGGCCTCCGTCACACACACGCTGAAGTGTGTACGCTTGTGTTTATTATTAGCTGGAGAATCGAAACTTCCATCAGAGACTCAAATGTGACGTACAAATGAGCTCTTCGCTTAAATGCGCAATGCTAACATGAACATGTTAATCTGGAGCACATTTCAAGAGTTTGTAGATGCCTTTGGGGTTTAATACACACCTGTGCATGTACTCGTCTCAGATCCGATTGAGAATTTGGTTTATTTAATGAATGTACTAGGCTCAGTAAGCTCATTGACAGCATTTTTGGCATGCTGGGAGTAATTTTGACTCAACCCTTGAATGAAAGTTTATGAGACAAGACATTCCAGAAGGTTTCAAACTACTTATTTGACTTAATCCATATACAAAGGTGTCTGTTATTTGAGCTAAAACTGGTCTCAATTGTCTTTTTAGCTGTGTGACTACTGTTTTATGTTGAACTTCTGAGTAAGAGTTACCAAACGGGGGATTTTTCTGCATATGCTTTTCTGGTATATTTTGTGTATCATTTAATAGGTTTAGGTAATAGGTTTACCAACTTGGTCATAAATGCATAAAAAATGCATTCCATCATCAAGCGGTGTTTGATGTATATTTGAACAAATATTTTAAGACACTTCTGGATAAGATCATATATAACTCGCAGATATTTCTACGCTATTTAGAAATGACGTTTTAGTTTATAAATGAAATATTTTAATAAATATTTTTTAAAAGCCTATTTTGGTTTAAAAACTATTTCTGAATTTTCAATGAAATAATAAAGCTCACTATCAAAATAATTTCCGAAATACAACCTTTTTTTTTTTTTCCAGAATTCTTACAAATTGAGGGTTTAATTGTATTGATTCCAGAACATTCCTCTAATATGTGAAGAGATTCTTATGTAACAAGATGTTTTTCCTTTTTTGCCTTTCTTGCTGAGTTTTTCAGTTTTTTCATACTGTTAACAACAATTCTATAAAAGATCAACACGTGCACACACACACACGCACTTCATGTGCAGTTCATGTGGAAGTGATTTTGGCTAATAGGTCAAAGGTCATCTGCATTCAAACAGAGGATATCACCTCCAGACATATCACACACTCTGATGGAGTAGTGTGAGAGAGAGTGTCTGTGGCTTTCTGACCTCTCCAGACTCTGTTCTGGCCTATTAGTAAACAGGAAATAATTAACGCCTTGAACAATATGATGATATGGTCAAACTCTAGCAGCCAGCTTGCTTTATTTTGGCCTGTCTACATTGCGGCGCCTTCGAGTGTGTGTGTGTGTGAGATAGAGACAGACAGACAGAGAGACTCCTCCTCCTCATTAGAGTCCTCTCTGTGTGATAAGGAAGTGAGTTTGAGTCGGCATTAATCTGTCACTGTGGCCAGACCATCCTTGCCACGGCAACTGTTTCCTTAGATAAACCCAGCATCGCGGCGGCGATCACCGTGCTGACAGGTGCTGATTGGGCATGAGTGGGAGGAAGCCCCTCAGACAGGAAGAGCGGACAGTTCTGTCAGGGAAGGAGCAGAGGTCAGGAGAGTTTTGAGGCCGTTTGAGACCTCTCATTCTCTGATAAATGATCGTGTAGACTCTGAAGTGTGTGTTGTGCCCTGTACAGTTCAGAAAGACTGTTTTCTTTAACTTACATATACTACTGTTCAAATATTGTCAAATATTACGATCAATCTGATTTTTTATGTTTCTTATGCTCACAAAGGCTGCATTTATAAAGTACAGTAAAAATACAAATATTATGAAATATCATTACACTTTAAATGTAATGTTTTCTATGTAGGTGTATTTTAAAATGTAATTCATTCCTGTAGTGCAAAAGCTGAATTTTTTAGAATCATTACTCCAGTCTTAAGTGTCACATGATCCTTCAGAAATCATTCTAATATGCTGATTTGCTGCTCAAGAAACAATGTTGAAACCGGGATACTTTTTTCAGGATTCTTTGATGAATAGAAAGTTCAAAAGAACAGCATTTATGTAAAACATAATCTTTTGTAACATTCTAAATGCATTGCAATGTTTTGACTAATTTGATTAAGCTTTTATCTGCAAATATGAATAAAGGATTCACATTTTACCATGTTACCAAATAAATTCCACAGAATTTGGCCGATTTTTCCTCAAAATCAGCACAGAAAATGCTGGAAAAAGCTGTACTTTGCATCTTGGCCTTTTCATGAAACTTCTTGAAAGATCTCTCAGATGTTAAACTTCCTTAGGAGAAATTAAAGAGAAACAAGTGAGACCGTTTGAAATACAATAGAATGTTGGTTCTGCACTGGCATATATGGTTCCATAAAAAACCTTTAACATCCATGGAAACTTTCCATTCCTCAGTTCTTTGACAGTTCTAAGAACTGTTCACTGATAGGTTCTTTGGAGAACCCAAAAAGGTTCTGCTGTGGAATCACCTCGAGAAAAAAAAGCCCTTTTGAAACCTTTATATTTAACTTTTGATTACAGACTTTGCCATCCAAGACATTGTTGAGAATCCTTCTGAAGCTCTCGAGGAGACATTTCTGAGATGTATTTCTCAGGAGAAATGTATGAGGAACAGGAGACTTGCACAGAGATCTCTTTAATCTGAGAGACACAGTTGAGACATGGAGGTCTCACTTGTGTTTTTTCTTGCATAAAAGTTGTTTATTGGCATCCATGGTTCCATGAAGAACATTTAACATTCACAGAACCTTTAGAGACGCTCTTTAGAGAAACCAATATGGCTCTTCTATGGCATCACTTTGAAAACCCCATTTCGGAACCTTCATTTTTAAGAGCGTATACGAGAGAGGAAGCAGAAAGAGAGATGGATGGTTGACTTGATGAATAGGTATTACTCCCCGCAACAACTTACTTGTCTGGGCCGTCGGTTCAACAACTTTTCCCATAATCCTTCAAGGCAAACAAACGAGTGTGTTCATCGGCTGCTAAAGAAAGATAGGGAGGGCAACAGAGAAAGAGAGAGTGAGTGAGTAACAGCAGGGTCCAATTCCTCCACTCAAGTGCTCCTCTCATGCAGTAGGTCTGATTAGACTCTCGCCCCCCGCCAGTTTGTCGGCAGGAACACCACGAGCGGGACTAACTTCAAATACGGCCCCGCTCGCTCGGCCCAAATAAAACCTGACTGCTCCCCTCCCCTCCCTCTGCGTCGCTCCTAATGGACAGGGTTTAATCTCACTTTCTCCTTCGGATATTTGAAGATTTCCTCCTGCCGCGGCTGGCCGGCACAGAAACGAATTCTTCTCGCTTTGTTGATTAAAACCGGCCGTGCTCCACCGTCGCTTATCGGCCGGCGACGAGCCGCTCTTTTTAATTAAAACTAAGACAGCGCAAGAGCGCAATTAACAGCTGGTAATTACGCGGAGTCTCTGAAGTGCGCCGGCGCCGCCTCCGTTTCACTCGTGGAGCAGACAAGTGGCTTTTTGATCTCTATATTAGTGAACCCTTGTAATATTTGTTTTGTGGCAGATTCGGTGGGTTAATTGTGGCCTGTGGTGGCCCCGCGCGCATGATTGATGTACCACCGGAGAAAAAGGGACATTAAAACTGTAATAGTCTATCAGGATATGCAAATCGCACCTTCATGTTAACAAGCGGGCAGGAGCTGAAGGAAGTGTTTAATGTACGGGAAAAACAATCAGCCACTCTGCCTCAAACTGATTAGTCCATTTGAATTTGAAAGTTTAATTAAGTGCCTCTAATACACAGCGTTTTGGAGAGTGACACATAACATTAAACCATTTGATGCTTAATTTTGTATCGTCTATTCTTTGTTGTTGTTTTAATTGCAGACTCGCAGGGTTTGAAATTCACATCCGCTCGTGAGCGGCGAGAGTGTCATGCTACGCGGAGCGCTGTCCCAAAGGAAGGCGACAGGCGTTGAATTCATTTACAAAACCTTCGACTAATCAGCGATGAAAATATTTAATGAGAAGCCTGCTCTTTCACCGCATCAAGCAGAACACTTGTTTGGCATTAATTAGTATTGATTTCCATCTCGGAACACGGCTTGCGAGTTGCTGTTTGTTTGTTTCTTTTGCTGCTTTTCTTTCCTTTATCCGCATTCCATCAGTGTGAGAACAATTGGCCTCATTTTCTTCTGAACAAATATCAGCTGAATAACAGCAAACAGTTGGACTTGATCTATTTCCTGGCTATTTGGAAACTATATTTTAATTGATCTTAATTTTTTTTTGTCTTGTTGTGGTTTACAAACCTTTTCAGAGTATATAAATGTATATAATATTTTATATAATATTTCAGTTCTATAACAAAATGTTTCAGAAATACTAGCATTTTTTTAGATGATTTAAATAGAAATATGTCTGCTTTTTTATGCTCTTGATTTAAAAAAAAAAAGGTAATTTGGTATTATTCCAAAAAATGTTTTTCTTCATTTTTTTTATACCGTTATTTTTCTTCTGACATTTAGACTTTGCTTTTTCTACTATTTTATCTTTTTTTTTCTTTCCCTTTTTTTTTTCTTTTATTTTTTAAAAATGTTTACAAAATATATTTTAATGAAAAAAATTGAGAAAAAGTCTTTGGTATCATTCCAAAATCTTCATCTTCATCTTCATCTTCTTCTTCTTCTTCTTTAATCCCTTCTTTAAACTTTTTCCATCTGCTTATCAGACATTTAGCTTTTTCTGCTTACCTGACACACCAGGATGCCTAATTAAGGTCTGATTAAAAGATCAAAATCTATTTTTGGCCAATATCTGAAGTTAATAAATGAATTAGACTTTCATTTACTTTTAGAATGCTTTTATTTCAAATATTACATTTAAATTTAAATAATTTAATAAAGTAATGCAATTTGTGGAAAAATATTTATTTATTTATTTATTATTTTTAATTAAAGGTTTTTAAATCTTTGAACATCATAAGGTTTATTTGCTATCTGAAAAGTCTTTTAAAAACCACAAAAACTCTCTCTGTCTCACTGTATAAAACAATGTTTTCAATTAGATGTTTTTGGTCTCTAAACAAGCGCTGCATATATGATGTGACGGGTATAAACGAGCACCTGTGAGCGGCTTTAAGGAAATCTCTGTTCACCCGTGAGCTTCATTAGGAGTGAGTTATGAACGCAGGCTGTTTTCAGCAGGTGTGTCTGACAGAACCCAGCCTCGTGGTGGCACCAGGAGTCCAACGAGACGTAAGAGAGCCATAACGTGACGGCTCTGAAGGAAACGGACCGGGTTTCATATCAAGATTGATTAGTGCACATAAAACAGTATGGAAACAGTATGGGTGTTGCATGTATGATTTCGAATTCTTAATTTGAGGATAATTATTAGAGACAGCAGCAAAAAATAATGCTAAAATAAAGTTTTATTGGAATACGGTAATATGGCCCACACGGATGCAGTTTTGGTAACATCACTAGAAGCGTTGCACAAATTACAGCTCGCTAGATTTGATCCGAAGGCAGTCTGGGTTTAAAAACGTCTCTGTTCCTAATCACAAATCCACCTTTTCAAACAGAATAAAAGCAGAATGAAACAGGACCACTGCAGTCGGCAGTCAGACCTCATGCAGGACTTAAACTTTCAATCCAGCGTTACATAAAGAAATAAACAGCTTCCTGGACGTGTGTGTGTGTGTGTGTGTGTGTGCGTGTGTGTGTATTAGCTGAAGCGCATTACATTTCTGTGCCGGTGTGTGTGTGTTGGCCATTACGGCTGGGTTTAAAACAGAATGTCACTCGTTACAATCGGGCATGTGGCTTTGCTTAGGGAGCCTGTTCTCTCCAATTAGAAACTGACGAGAGAGACTGAGGCAGGGACAAGGGCCAAACACACAACATGGAAAGAAACTGGAAGCCCTGTGTGTGTGTGTGTGTGAGAGGGAGAGACAGAGATAGAAAGAAAGAGATTGATTGTGTTTGTGCATGTGGTCACTTCTCATGAAGAATGCATTAGGGACGTTTGGCGTGTGGGGTGTCAGTCCGTAAGGTTGTGTCGTGTTTCTGTGGCGGATTAATGGAGGCTTCTGTACGTGTCGTGTTCTTGTCATTCACTCAAAGTCTCTCTGAATTTACCCATCAATCGTTCCGTTACTCTTCCTTGGTCACAAGACATCTTCATTCATCCATCCGAGGATGCTGTCAGAGATGGAAAGGTTATTTTAAAAGTGTGTTTCAGTGCAGTTTGATTATTTACTTTGTGTGATCAGTAGCATCATCCAAATATCAATGTTTTTAAATTCATTTAAATTAAATGAATTTTAGATTTCTAAAGTAGTCTAATCTAATCACATTTATGCGCTTCTTTTACAGCCTTTGGTGCAGATCTAAAGGCTTGTTCACACCAAGAACAATAACTATAAAGATAACTATATTAGCGTCCACGCCAACATAAATTAACATTATTATAAGCATGTGATGAGGTTATGGAAGCTGTTTCCACCTGGGAATTTTAAAAAGGTAAACATTTTATCTCACAATTCAGACTTTATTCTTGCAATTTTGAGAAAAAAAGTCTGAATTGTGAGATAGAAACTATTTTTCTAGACGCTATTTCTCACAATTTTGAGTTCATGAATCACAATTTAGATTTTCTAGACTCTTTTTCTGAATTCTGAGTTTCTCTCGCAATAATTATGACTTTTTATCTCACAATTGTGACTTTTCTTCAGTTAACATGGCAATTCTGACCGTTTTCTTAGAATTTTCTTGCAATTCCGAGTTTTTCTTTTTATATATAGAATTGCGAGAAAAAGGTCTGGATTGTTAAATAAAAAGTCGCAATTGCCCTTTTTATTTTTTTTATCCTGAGGTGGAAACAAGCATCCACAGTTAATAAATGCTCACTTTTGAAAGTCAGGTGGATTCTGATTGGCTGTTAAAGTTTTTGTCGTTTTCGTTATAGTTGTGACTTCGCTATAGAGAGATTATTAAAAGTTTATAGTTATCGTCTTTGTTGTGAAAGGGCATTACTTTCTTTTTTATTTTGGTTTGATTCATTTGGCTTTTAAGCAAATCATGCTTTGTTCCTCACACAAAGCTATCATAGTTTCTGAAGACTTTACAATATAGCACACAAATTGTATAGAATTTGGTTATTCATCTACACATCCATCCACCTTGTTTTGGAGATGTCATGGATTTGTGTTTAAGTGGTTCATAAATGCATTTTGACAGATGTGCAATTTTCCCATAAGTTCAAGACATTTAATTGAATGTTTTTGCGATTTAAATGACTTTTGTGGATGAAATGGATCTTTCTTACTCATTCATTTTCCTCAAACATGGTGTCGGTGTTACATGACTGACTGGCAGAGTTTAGCATTGAGGCAGCAGTTCCGCATTTGTGTTTCATTGCACTGAAATACAGTCCAAGTATGACAGCAAGACATGTTGAGTCCAAACTCGGGCTGATTTTGGTGCACTGTGTTATGATGGAAACACTTTCTGAATCCATTAATCTCCACCAAGAACTTCCACCATCCTATATGGAGTTTATTGAGAGTGTGTAAGTATGTGTGTGTGTGTGCTTGGAGGTTGGGAGCTACATGAGGGCCTTTAAAGGAATGAATGAGGGGTGTTTGGAAAGCAATGGGAATGGGGTTTTAATGAGAGTTTATAGGGAGTTGGACCCACAGAAAGAAAGAAAGAGAAAGAGCTCACTAACATGGGCGCCCGCAGTCATCTGGAACTGCACACTACGCACGAGGAATATCACAAAACATAAAAAAAGCAAGACGCAAGAGCTCAGGATGTGTGTGTATGTGTGCAATAATAAGACAACAAGATTGAGGGAAAAACACATTGTATATGTGTGTAATGGAATACAGCATACTGAATACGGTATACAGTATATTGCAGACATTCTATACTAGAAATGTTTTCAACAGTAGTACATGTATGCTACATTATTGTCACATGGCCTCATCACATTGAATGTGTAATTTAGTGAGTGACATCTAGTTATCTTATAAAACTTTTAAAAAATCTATTAAATGAATAATTGTTTAAAAATGTTTTTTATTTATATTAAATTATTAAATATTAATATTAAATAAATAGTTTTTTAATTCCAATTTTGTATGTTTAATCCAATTTATATGTAAAAATATCTTGATATTTGGCATTTCAATCAAATTATGAGTCAAGAAAGACATTTAAAAGTCCTTTCAGTGCTATTTTGCTTTTTATATACTGGTCAATCATTCCTACTGTGTATGCTCTTTTCGATAAAAACATCTACTAAATGCATAAATGTAAATGAATTTATCTTTGTATTCTATACATTATAGAAATTTCACCAACTTTGCACAGTATACATACTTACAAAGAGGGTGAAGGGAGGGAAAGTCAGTCAGATCCTGCTTCTTTTGCCCCATTGTGAGATGTAAACAATGCTAGTTTTGATAACCTTTGACCTTTCTGTATATGAGTCCAGCAGAGTAGACAAAATCCCCAAGCAGCTGCTCTCGAGAGGCTGGAAGAGCAGAAAAACTGAGAAGAAAAGAAAAGAAAAGTAGTCAATGAGGGAGAAAAGGCACTAATTAAAGTGTTAATTAAATGAAGATTTCTGCCCTCAGGCTTTCTCATTTGCCTCTGTAGACACACACACACACACAGAAGAAAAAGAAGGAAACTGCCACTGTTAGAAATGAAGGTATTGTTAGTCCTGACATCCTTCATGAAATTTCTGACGTCTGACAGTCGCTATAAAGCTGTAACATGAACTGCTGAGGTCGAACAAGTGGGTTTATATTTCCAAAGCGCTTTAATATAAACACATTAGCATTGTGTGATTAGCCCAAGTATTTGGTCTTAACAGGATTTTAATGAATTTAGGATGGTAAAAGTTTTACAATAACGTTGGACTCGCCAAACATTGTTTATTTTGATTCGTTCTACCCTGTTTTCATTTTTTTTGACTGTTATATTTGAGTAGATCCAGACTGTTCCGAAGTGTAGCTTGGCTGCTTTGAGTCGCTCCGAAATCAGGCGTTCCTTATCCAGGGCTGGATAATGGACATACAGAAAAATCCAGGCCAGTGATAGCAACTGTCTGCTGTTGCTATGAAAACATAGGTATACTGAAAGCGTCTTGTGATAGTAGGCTAATCATACGTGTCCTTTTTTAGCTAACATTACAAAGCAAACAAGCTAGCTTGATAAAGCCAGTGCAATGCTAAAATAGCGTAAAAATAACTCTCAGAAAAGATACTCAGATGATGACGTATACAGAAAACGAAATTCAAATGCTACCATTAGCTTAGCAGGTGTACATTTGTCAACAAATGAGTCTCCAAATGCTAGCAATGCTGCTTTGTGCTTCCAGGTGTAGCTATAATTAGCAGAATCATTTACAGTGTTTTTAGCATAAGTCTCTTCAAACTTTGGTGAAACAGGTTTTATTTCCATGGAATATAGGAACATTGACTCCCAAATGCATTTTGTTTGCTTAAGCACACTTAGCATTAAGTGTGTTTATCTCGCTGGGTGCTGTCAAGTTTATTTGAAGTCATGACTCCACAACTATTTTAGGTGAAATCAAAGTATTTATGGAAATCAATTGCACTTTTTAGATAAAATAAACATTTTAGATAAAATGTTCTCTTTACACTGCAATAATTTGGAACCTTGGAAACTCAGACTTTCTTAGTTTAATAAAATGCAGCATAAGACTCAAACAATGCAGGTCACATATTAAAACAGCCTTAACAACTTGATTTTGCATGAATTTATTTGACACAAATGTACCAGAAGAAACAATGTAGAACTTCTACTTCTACAATGTACTAATTCTACTAGCAAGAAATATTTTTTTAGCAAGGCAGATTATGCTAAAACAACATTCTCTTAACATTACTTCAAGAACGTTTAAAGGATTAGTTCACTCCTGAACTAAAATTTCCTGAAATGTGCTCACCCCTATATCATCCAAGAGGTTCATGTCTTTCTTTCTTCAGTCGAAAATAAATTAAGGTTTTTGAGGAAAATATTCCAGGATTTTTCTCCGTATAGTGGACTTCAATGGGAGCCAACGGGTCCAAATTCCATTTTCAGTGCAGCTTCAAAGGGCTCTACACGAACCTAGACGAGGAATAATATTCTTATCTAGAGAAATGATTGGTCATTTAAAAAAAAATAATAATAATAATCACAAATGCTCGTCTTAGGCTGTTCACACTTGGCATTTTTTTTGAAGCTGCTAGCATCTGTTTTACATTATAATCCTATATGGAATAAACTGTGTTTTCAAAAAAGTTCGGTTTCAAAAAAGTATTTTTTTACAGCTCAGAACATCTTTTCAAGTTGAAAAAAGTAAAAATTTTCTAAAAAAACAAAAAAAATTTAAACGCCCTACGTCAAGTGCCTTTTTGACAGCTGACCAATGGCAAGCGAGTAGCGAGACCTGTGGTTTCCATAACAACAAAAACAAGAAAAAATGGAGAAGGTGCCGGTAGATCGATCGTACTAATTTCAGAGCACAAAGAGATGTATATGAGCACAAAACTCTATCTAGTCTAAAATATGCCGCAAACCATGCATCATCCAACCGGAGCTCCTGGACTAAATTGTTGTAAGCACTATACTGTTTCCTTCCCCGTATAATGTCATGCACCCACAAACGTCGTTGTGAACCGACATTCTCCTCCCCGTTAACTTCAAAAGCCAACGCAAGAACCAACTTCCTCTTTCTCGACATTTCTGCACCACACAGCACTAGGTTACTGTTGCAGCTGTTGTTATAGCAACAAAGACACCCTCAGCTGCCATTTGTAATCAAAACGCTGGCAGCTTTTTATTTTACTAAAAAAGTGCCCTTGTCAACTTTTTCTTTTCAAAAATGACAGCAAGAGTAAACATGCCCTTACACTAGCTCTGCAATGCGAATCCGCAACTTCACACATTACGTAATGATGTTGGAAAGGTCACGCATGGTAATTTCTTAAAAAGTAGGGTAAGGCGAAAAACTCCATCTCATTTTCTCCAACTTCAAAATTGTCCGACATCATTGTTTTACCTTTTTTGCAAAGGGTGTTTGACTTTCCTTGCACGTTCGCTTTCGGAAACACTGGGTCGGTACTTCTGCCTACATCACACGTGACCTTTCTAACGTGATTACGTAATGCATGAAGTCAAGCTAGTGCAAGAAGCGCATTTGTAGTTAAAAAGTATATCAATTTTCATTTTTTTAGAAAATGACCGATCATTTAGCTAGATAAGACCCTATTTCCTTGTCTGGGATCATGTACAGTGCAATTTGGACCTTCAACCCGTTGATCGCCATTGAGAAATATTACTTTTCGACTGAAGAAAGAAAGACATGAACATCTTGGATGACATAGGGATGAGTAAATTATCAGTAAATTTTAATTCTGGACTGAACTAGTCTTTTAACTTCCCTGTTAGCTGAGTAGTTGGAGATTCAGTTTTTCATAGTTAAAATGCAGCCTAAGAATCAAATGATGCATGTCACATGCTAAAACAGCTTTAACACCTCAGTTTTGCATGAATTAATTTGACACAAATATACCAGAAAAAAAACAATGTTCTACATAAACCAGAATCACTCAAATTCGGCCAGTCCATGGCTTTTTGATTATTTGTGTTTTCTTATGTTTGTGTTGCTCTTAGCAAGTGGTGAATCTTTAGTTGTCGTACCAGTAGCGCTGACCTGCAAAGGCAAGATGGGTAATTCGGACACAAACATCATTAAGCTTCCATTTAAATCTGTGAGACAAACCGATCTGCCTCAAAGACCCCTGGGAAAAGTAGTCCCTGTTGAGAAAACACCCCTTCCATGATTGTGGAGTGTGTGGGTGTGTGTGCGCTTTCCCCAAGATGAGATGGATAAAAGCGTGGATTGAAGATGAAGTGTGTACATGGCGTTAGTGTGTGTGCGTGCTCCCTCCTATCTCCCGGACGGAGACAAAGGGCAGAGGCGAATGAGAAATGAAATGTGTTCTTACACACATACGCGCAGGTTGACCATGTGATGTTCGGCGAGCCAGCCTGGAGATGTGTCTGTGTGTCAGATGCCAGAGTCCAGGGAGCAGGGCCATTTGTCATGCGGGGGGTTTGATTATGTGCGCCGGGGCTGTGTGATCAGCGTTGACCCTCTCTGACAGACACTCCCCCTTCATTATGTCACCACGGCTCAGGTGTCACAGCGGCCACACTCTAACTGTCTCTCTGACAGCAGCACACACTCACCTCATCGCTCTTCTGCTGTCTTGCTCAGTGTGTGTGTGTGTGTGGAGCCTGATTTCACAGGGTGTTTTATAAGAAGTCTGGTTTGTGCTCATCAATAGTGTTACTTTTAAAAATAATGTTACATTATTGAATTATTTAAAAGCAAACAGGTAATTACATTAGTTACATCATTGCTTTTTATATTAGGCAGTATTTCTTTTGTGTTACTTTTTATTGGAAGTTGACCGAGGCTCTTTTTTCTGTGCAGTTGGAATGTGTTTGTGCGTCCAACATTTAAGCGATGTATAGTAAATTGATTTGTTGATTATAATACAAAACATTTTCTCATGTTTTGACTGTGCAGTGAATGTTATTGGAAAGGTAATGTATTCATTTGTATATAGCAAATAAATAAATAAAAAGTACAGTAAATCAGCAATATTGTGATATATTATGAGAATTTAAAATAGCTGTTTTCTGTTTGAATTTATTCTAACATTTTATTTATTTCTGTGATGCAAAGCTGAATTTTCAACAGCCATTACTCCAGTCTTCGGTGTGACATGATCCTTCAGAAATCATTCTTCTGTGATGATTCAGTGCTCAAGAAACATTTCTTATTATTATCATTGTTAAAAACCGTTGTTCTGCATAATATTTTTGTAGAAGCCTTGACAGTTTTTTTCTCAGAATTCTTTGATGAACAGAAAGTTCAAAAGAATGGAAAATTCATTTATTTGAAATCAAAATCTCTTGCTTTTGAATGTAGCACATTTTAGCTGAATACAATTATTAATTTCTTTAAAAAAATACTGACTCAAAACTTTATGTAGTTACGAAAGTATTATCAAATAATTTAAAAATAGCTGAAAAAATGAGACTTTTGCATAAGCACAAGAACATTTTCATTTGCACGGGTAAACTAAGTAAGTATACATGAACTGGAAACTGCATGCAAACTTTTTCTTGAGCATATTGCACACAAAAGTTTTTTTCATGCAAGAATAACCAAATGTCCCAAAAATGATTGTTCTATAAATTGTTCTATTTTGAGGGGATAGATATTAGCTATAAGCTAAGATATTATGTAATGTCTTAATTAAAATCTAGAAATTTGGGATAGATTTAGGGTGTAATTATAATTAGCTTGATTTAAGAACATTAGAAAACAAAGCAGAGTTACCACCATTATATAAAACCAAATGTGAGTTTCTGAAGCATTTTTTTTCCCTTCTACAAGACCATCTATTAATTTTCGTGTGTATAAAATTGGCAGGGATATTAGCCGGTCACAGCATATGCTCAGAGCTCATTGTCTGTCAATAGCCTGTAATTTTTCAATTAGCTCTCATTAGAAAGCAAGGCTGTTGAAATCCCAACCTATGTGTTTAGCCCCTGTGTTGTGTGTGTGTGTGTGTGTGTGTGTGTGTGTGTCTATGATTAGTGGGAAGGGAGAGCAGAGGTGACAGAATTCCTCCTCAAATATTTTGTCTTCATTTTTCTGGCACAGGGTCTCTAATTACAGAGCACTACTTCATTACGGGAACCTTCATGTTTTATGCATTCTGTTCATTTAGAGCCTTATTAACAACACTGCGGCCAGCAGCCTGGCCCCTCACCATGTGTGTGTGCAAGCTGGAACATGTGTTGCCATTTTGCGTAGAGCACTTTAAAAAGTAAAAGTGTAATAAAACAAATTAAAAAGTTTGTTTCGCAACACAATTTTTCTCAAAACTTTCTCAGTGTCAAAGTCAACATTTGCCCTCAATACTTTTATAATTTAATATTTTATGTGTATATATATATATATATATATATATATATATATATATTAGTTTTTTTTCTTACCATCTTTTGGGGGTTTCTTGCTTTTAGACTAGTCGACTAGTCGGATACAAAACTTTTGTTTAAACGACAGTCAAATTAGTCGTCGCGCACATCCCTAATATATACACACAGTTGTGCTTATAAATTTACATGCCCCTTGCAGAATATGCAAAATGTTAATAATTTTAACAAAATAAGAGGGATCATGAAAATTGCATGTTATTGTTTATTTAATACTCTTCTGAGTAAGCTATTTCACATAACTAATGTTTATATATTCTCCACAAGGCAAAATAATAACTGAATTCATAAAAAAATGACCCCATTCATGAATCTGAATACTGTGTGTTGTTTCCTGAATGATCCACAAATGTTTTTCTGTTTTGTGATAGTTGTTCATGAGTCCCTCGTTGGTCCTGAGCAGTTCAACTGCCTGCTGTTCTTCAGAAAAATCCTCCAGCTCCTGCACATTCTTTGATTTTCCAGCATCTTTTGCATATTTGAACCCTTTCCAACAGTGACTATATGATTTTGAGATCCATCTTTTCACATGGAGGACAATTGGGGGACACATACATAACTGTTTCATGAACCAGTCTATTCCTAATAGATAAAATCAAGTCCTATCCTACATATCCTACATATATTGCTGAATAACCTGTTTCACTCAGAAATATGCCAGATTGCAGTAAAATCGTTTGTAAACTTTGTAAACTGCTCCAGGATTTTTTTGTTAGGGGTGCTAAGGGTGGGCTTAACAGTTCAGAGGGGGTGCTAAAAAACTAATTAAATTGAGTGAAAATAATGAACGTCTATAAGCTTCAGCTATCTAAATAGCATGCAAATTCAGCCACCTTGTGTCTTTTATATACAGCAGCTTCGAAAAAGGCAAATTTAAAAAAAAAAA
>NW_015625577.1:394317-395613 GCF_001515625.1 Sinocyclocheilus rhinocerous
TGTTTTGTGATAGTTGTTCATGAGTCCCTCGTTGGTCCTGAGCAGTTCAACTGCCTGCTGTTCTTCAGAAAAATCCTCCAGCTCCTGCACATTCTTTGATTTTCCAGCATCTTTTGCATATTTGAACCCTTTCCAACAGTGACTATATGATTTTGAGATCCATCTTTTCACATGGAGGACAATTGGGGGACACATACATAACTGTTTCATGAACCAGTCTATTCCTAATAGATAAAATCAAGTCCTATCCTACATATATATATATTCTTGCTGAATAACCTGTTTCACTCAGAAATATGCCAGATTGCAGTAAAATCGTTTGTAAACTGCAGTGGTGGCTCCAGGATTTTTTTGTTAGGGGTGCTAAGGGTGGGCTTAACAGTTCAGAGGGGGTGCTAAAAAACTAATTAAATTGAGTGAAAATAATGAACGTCTATAAGCTTCAGCTATCTAAATAGCATGCAAATTCAGCCACCTTGTGTCTTTTATATACAGCAGCTTCGAAAAAGGCAAATTTAAAAAAAAAAAATCTGTGGTATTAAACTTCTCATATGCCACTGTTATTAGTAATATAACTTCTAATGCCAACTGCCAGATATGACACTTAAAAATTAATACAATTTATGAACGCACATAGAAAAGACAGAAAGTAGGGATTTTTTTCATACAACTATTTCCACACAGTGGAATAGCGGACTGGCACGCACTGCGGTGGGGCCCCGCGATAACCTCCCCGTGCTGAGATGCGTCTTATCATGTGTCGACGATAGCCAGAGATATTGTCAAAAGCATCAATAATTGGCAATATTAAGAGGATTTAGCATTTCCAATTAATGTAGGCCTGTTGCATTCTTATTATTATTAGGCCTATTATTATTATTATTAGGTTACTTTTATTATTAAATTACATGAAATTATTGCCCCGCATCACCGCATGACGCGCTGTGAGGATAATTAAAGTTTAGGCTATTAGATTACTCCTCATTGAAAATGGTTTTAAAAAGTTTTTTTTTTTTAAACAGGTCTATTAATTTATACAATGAATTATAGGCCTATAATTAAAATTATTAACAGTGCAGTCATCAATGAAAATTAAGAGCAGCTTTATTTCGTGCACCGATTTTCAAAAACAACCTGTTTAATGCGAAATACGTTTCTTCTCATGTTTTTCACTATATACGGGCCACAAGAGAAATATTAAGGGAATAATTTAAAGCTGCAGTCTGTAAGTTTTGCCTCTTTGTCTCCATCTCTGTTTGAAACCTGCAATTGCAGCTATTTGCAGAATTATCTTTA
>NW_015625577.1:395625-432688 GCF_001515625.1 Sinocyclocheilus rhinocerous
CACCGGCACGGCTCCTGCACGGATGAATCTAATGTTTTGAGGTGAATGTGTGGCTGTCAGTCACCGCACTGGTGTGGATACTGTACTTCGGAATCACAGATTCTAGCCTACGTCTTGGAATATATGACCCAAATAAGAATTTTCAGGTGATGTTGTCATCTGAACAAGTAAGGAACAAGTCTGCCACTTTTGTTCTGACCAGCTGAGGAAAAAAGCATTACAATAAATCACGCTACCAATGGTGATTAAATCTAACGATCAGTTAATTAGCTCATATCACTTCAAACCGTGCAAATTATTATTACTGTTATACTGTTCTCAAGTTGTTAATGTTAACAACATCAGCATTGTGTGACTACGTGTATGTAGTGTGTATTAGCGAAGATTTCAATTTCTGTACAGTAATCTCTAATTGTCATGCCATTCGAATTTCATATAAAGAAATTTTTGTTTTTTTTTAACCCAAAAAGCAAATTATTCTTCCTTAGAACTGGTTCTCTTTAAAATACTAATCTTGTGTAATCCCACATAGGCTATCTGTAATCAGATGCACATTTAAAACTGGAGTATAATCTAATTTCAGTCACTTGTGTTTCATAAACACATAATCCTTTCTGAATTACAATCGCCCATCAAAATGATAAGTTTAATTATTCCAGCTGCTGCAGTTATATACCATTATCAGCATATGTTGAAGTAGTTTCATCTCTCGTTGTCTCTCAGAGAATATGCTCCATTAATGCAGTGTTAGAAAGCTCGGTCAGTTTTTTTACTTTCACTTTCTCTATAGTGAATTGACTGATGTTCACCGGCATTTAGCAGATGCTTTTTTCCAATGTGATAAATGAAGATAACAAGTAACGTTTTTAGGACAACATACAGTAGTGGGGAAGTCGTGGCCTAATGGTTAGAGAGTCGGACTTGTAACCCAAAGGTTGTGTGTGTTCACTGCTGTGTGTGTGCACTTTGGATGGGATAAATGCAGAGCACTAATTCTGAGTATGGGTCACCATACTTGGCCACATGTCACGTCACTTTCACTTTCAGTATATATTGAACATAGTTTTTATGAGTATTGGCAAGATTTTATTTTTACAGGTTCTACTTGCCAGCTGTAACATACTAACACTGAGCAAACATTTTCTCCAAAAATTCAAATGACAAAATTATCCTCAACCCCTTAAACACCAAATGTTTTTCTTTCCCAGAGAATTCAATCATATAAACATTTTAAATCAAATTTTTAAGTCAACAGTGTAAATATTTTACATTTATGTGTGTCTGTTGTGTTTTATTACTTATGTCAGCTAGACACCAGAAAAACGTGTCTGTGTAACTAGTCTCACACACACACACACACACACACACACACCTCCCTCTCGCTCTCACTGCGACTCTATCAGCTTCTCGCACAAACATACATCTTTATCCAGTGCTTGTTGTCAGACAACATTAGATAATTAATAGGTCATTTGTCAGGCTTGTGAGAAACATGTTAAAGTCCCTCTGAGCTCCCAGGACACAAGCAGCTGTCTGCCGCACTTACACACACACACACACATGCACCCGCTCTTTTAATTAATTAGCATTAGCAGTGATTAATAATGAGCCTCTCAAGGCTGGGATGTTTGCATATGTGTGTGTGAGAGTATATCTGTGTGTTTAGGCAGTCACAGCGTGGCTTGTTGTACAGTGTTAATTGGTCAGCTCAGCATTGTGTATTAATGAGCCGAGAGTCAATGACGAGCTGAAACAATGCACTCATTAATTAAGATGCTCTTAGCGAGTCGCCCAGGTCATGTGTGAGTATGGGAATGGTCGGAATGAAATACTGACATACTGCATACTGTGCATACTGCTTAAGTATGTGAAATGGTATGCAGTATGCAATGATATGTATGCTGCTTTTTTCTATATTAGTTCAGATTTTTAGTCCAATTTTTTTTATAAACATTTCAGAATTTTTGGCAGTTGGATAAAATAATTGAAGAAGACAAAGGAGGTCAATATAATAATATTTAAATTTAATATTTATTTAAATTTTTCTTCAATTTTTCTTCTAAATATTTATTCAAAATTTCACAATTAATTACAAAGAAACACCGAATTAAACATCAAAACACTGAAATAGTATTTCATTGACAAATGTACTCCAATAATCTTTATTTACAACTTTGAAAATACATTTTTTACAGTGTAGTTGCAACCAGTTCACTCTGGAAATGCACAGTCAAGTCTTTTGCATTGCATTGTGGGATGCCTGACCGCTTTTTCAGTGGAGTTGATTCTGGAAGTATTTATTTTAATAATAATAATAAATAAATAAAGTAAAATAACAATAATTAGTGCTGTCAAACAATGAATCGCAATGAATCGCATCTAAAATAAAAGTTTTTGTTTACATAATATATATTTAAGAAAAATATGTTACGTTTATATATTAAATATATTTATATGTGATATGCATTATATGAATATAAATATATACATGTAAATACATGTAAATATTTTCAAAATATATACTGTATGTGTGTGTATTTATATATACGTAATAAATATACACAGTACACACATATGTAAACAAAAACTTTTATTTTGGATGCGATTAATCGTTTGACAGCATTAATAATAATAATAATAATAAATAAAAATATAATAATAATAATACAATAAAAACATTTTAAATATGAATTTTTTAACCAAACCGACCTACAAGGTGAATCACAGCATTGCAAACTTTTATCTGAAGCAAAAAAGCATGAAAAATGGACAAAAAGTTGCTCTTGACAGCATTAGGGAAAGAACTGTAACCTCGTGAAGCTAAATGATAGTGAAATATAAAACTATTCGCCTAAAAGTTAGAAACAATCTATTTAATTCAGTCTAGTTTAATTCAGAGAGTGGTGTCCAGTTATCATAAATTAAACAGCTATTTTCTTATTTTAATCCAATTTTGTGTAAAAATCATATAAATTGCATAAAATCTTTGCAGTCTGGCTGATTTGCATTGCGTCATGGGATACAGTACCCAAGGCTCAGTTGCTGCACATTTTGTCAAATGCATTACGTCATCCACATTCAATGCTTATAGAATATTCGCACACTGTATGTAGTATGCATGCTGAATGCAGTATGTGTGAGAAACTCTGTGTGTGATTGAAGGCTGAAGAGAGGCCGTTGAGTTAATACTGTTGCAGCGAATGTTTGTCTGTAGGATTCTCACCCTGATCCGATGGTGCTCTCATTCAATGGAGTGTCCGGGTTAATTATGTATTGTGCCGACTGCTCCTCTTTCCCTCTGGGCCGTAGACTTACATCTGCTCTACACACACACACACAAACACAGACGCACACTCTCATACTCTCTCACACACTCTTTTTAAACATCCAATCAGCCAGGCCATTGAGAAGACAAATGTACTCATTTAGTCCTGCTGGTCTCCAGTGGCCAGTGAGAGAGCCTTACATGCTGAATGCAGTATGTGTGAGAAACTCTGTGTGTGATTGAAGGCTGAAGAGAGGCCGTTGAGTTAATACTGTTGCAGCGAATGTTTGTCTGTAGGATTCTCACCCTGATCCGATGGTGCTCTCATTCAATGGAGTGTCCGGGTTAATTATGTATTGTGCCGACTGCTCCTCTTTCCCTCTGGGCCGTAGACTTACATCTGCTCTACACACACACACACAAACACAGACGCACACTCTCATACTCTCTCACACACTCTTTTTAAACATCCAATCAGCCAGGCCATTGAGAAGACAAATGTACTCATTTAGTCCTGCTGGTCTCCAGTGGCCAGTGAGAGAGAGCCGAGTCTTAATTCCGTACACAAAGGCTGGTAACGGAGTCTGGAGTTTGTTAGCGAGGGATTCATATGGGGCAGAATGGAGATTGGAGCTGGAATGTCTCTTGTGTGGCAGTTTGCAGTAATACTGGTCTGTCTCTGAGCACATCTTGAGAGCTGTAAGGGGCTTGTCAGGATCTGATGGCATGTGTTAGGCTCAGAATTTGGGTTAAGGCCTGTTCACACTAAGGTTGATCCAAAAGTAAATGTTTCTGAAAATTAGGCCACTTGTGAATTGTGTATTTCCGGAGCTGAATGTGCTATAGTCGAGGGACTGCCATTGGGATGAATGGGAATGCTAACGCTTTGCTTTCACCAGGTATTACAGAGTGGTGACTTTAATCAAATAGATTCATAAATGTCTTTTTAAATCATATTTGGACATCGGGTGGCACTAATTCTTCTAATTGTTTGTGTATTAGATAGTTAGAGAAAATTTTTTAAGACCATTTTTAAAATACTACAAAAAAAAAAAAAAATTGTAGTAATTTATTATTACAAACATTAAATAAATTTGTACTAATTATTAAATTATTTACATTCTTAAATAATTGTATTAAATCATGAAATTAAATAAAGAATATGTAATTGTAATAAATTATTTTTATTTTACAATTATTAAAAAAAAGAATGAGTAACATTTATTTTAAAATTATTTACAAATAAGTGATCACATTTAAAATATTGTATATAGAAATAAATTATATGGATTTAATAGGTAAGAATATTAAATAATAAATGTAAATATAAATAAATAATAAATATATATATATATATATATATATCGTGTGTGTGTGTGTGTGTGTGTGTGTATATATATATATATATATATATATATATATATATACACACACACACACACACACACACACGATATATATATATATATATATATATTTTTATCATTTTATTTTTAAATTTTTTTTATTATTATTAATTATAATTTTTATTAATTTTTAATAATTTTTTATAATTTTATTTTTCGCAAATTATATTATCAGTATAACAATTTGGATAAAATGAATTGAAACATTAACATAAATCTCGTCATTTTTAGTTTTGCGTATATTCTCAGTAGTCAAGCTACATGAACTCCACACACATTTTGAAGCAAGTACAAATGATTTAAAGCAAGTACAACTGATCATTTGTAGAAAAGAGTTCACATGCTCAGGCACCAATTTTTCTTTATTAATGTATAGTAAATGTAATGGTGAATTCAAATTATTTGAATTATAACTTTTTCAAATGTCCTAAATACTTTTATATAAATATAATTATAATTAACAATATAAATTGTACATATTTAAAAATAAAATGAATAATTATTAATAATTTTCATTTATAACTGTACTTAATTTTTATTTAAAATATATTTTCAAAAATTCGAAAAATGACTATATTAATAATAAAATAGTAATAAATATGTAATAATAAAATACATTTATTAAACAAATTAAATAATTATATATTTTTATTTATAATTATTTTAATTTGAATTATATTTTCCCCTAGATTTCTTAAATTATAGAAATTTACAATTACAATGAAAATAATAATAATCTATTTAATACAATTTAATAATAATAATTAAATTATATAATTAATCATTTTTATTTATAATTGTACTTATTTTTCAGTTGAATTATACAATTTTTCCAAAATGTCCTAAATTCTAAAAGATTCCAGGTTTAATTTAGATTTTCAGTGTGTTCTCAGACTTTTTTAACTCCACTAGACTGTAGCACAAACAGGTGCCTGCAACAGCAAGATTGTAGGTTTGATTCCTTCAGAATGCAACTAATAAAATGTATATCTTGAGTGCAATATAAGTTGCTTTGGCTAAAACTGCCTTCCAAATGCATAAATGTAAAAACATAGACTGATTACTTGAGTGTTTTCACCTCACGTGCTCCTGTGTGTGTGTGTTAGTGTATGTGTGTGTGTGTGTGTGTGTGTGCTTTGTTGGTAAATACATCAGTTTTAATATCACACTGTATGAAATCTGTTGCTCGATATCATCCCTGCAGCTAACACAGCTGGTTTATGAATTAAACACACTATACTAATGAAAAGTTTAAGGAGACTGATTTGTTAGTGTGCTACGCTGATGTGTATGTATGTAAACTACATACTTCATCCAGTGGTTGACATGTCATCAATCTCTTGTCCCTTCTATCTATTGCTCTCGCTCTATCCATCTTGTTTTTTTTCAAAATCATATGTCACAGTAGGGAAAAATAAACATTAACAATGAATGTCTTTATACACACACACACATACATACTTGTTCACCAGTGCTTTAAATGCCACTTTAAGGGTGGAACAGGAAGTGATGAGTTATGTTCTCTATTAAATGACAGGAAATGCTCCTATTCTTTCGCATTCGCAGATTGTGATTGTTGGGTGTAAGTGACATCATTGCCGGGACATTTATAGGCTGTGTCACTGTTCTGTTCTAGAAAGTCCCATTCTAATCAAGGATGTTCTATAGGTGACTTTTTCCCAAGACAATAATATCCATTTATCGCAATGACATCATCATTGCTAGTTTGTGTCCATACTGATGTTATCATCTCAATTGAAGGTGGAGTACTTTTTTGTTGAGAAGGATCCACAGATCCAGATTACAGGAAATCCTGGGTTTCTCACGGTCTTCGCACATTCTCGTACGCGCACCATTCAGTGGTTGATACATTTTCTTATCCTAATTGAATCAATTAATTCTAAGCAAATAAAAACCAGAGGGACGTTCTGCGAAAACCTCACTGCCAGCTCACGCCAAACTATATTCTTTATCTGCAATCTAATACTCAAACCACGGCCGTTTTTAAGAAACAGGCCACATTCTGCACTTCACTTCGGTATATTTTTCTTGAGGGACGTTTACCTTTCAGAAATATGTATGTTTATAGACCCATAGAAATCCCCCGTACTGCTTTTGAGTGTCCTGTACCGTAGCCGATCAGTTGGAGCCGCAGGAAGGGAGGGATGGCAGAGGAGAGATTGGGTTACCTTTAAAAGCCCAGGGTTTGAAGACCGCGGCCAACTAGCTTTCACTCTCTCTGTGTGCAGGGGCAATTTTAAATGGCATGGCTCGGATGATCGTTATGGCCTCTCGTGCTTAGCGGATCCACAGGCGTACGGTGGAGGCCTGAACCGGGTCCCTCAGCTGTCATTTTAAAGCATGCAGATGCGTTTGCGTGTGTGCGTGCGTGCAGAGCCACAAAGTAAAATATTGTAAATGGCACAAGACGACATCTGGAAAGACTTAGCGCTCTCAGATCACCTGTGATTCAGAGTCAGGAGTAATATCTGTATAAAGCTGGAGATAACTACGTTTGGCTGCATCAATGTGGAGAAATATGATTTTAGACAGTGCCTAGACCACTAATGTGTCTATTTTTTTTATTTTAATATCTTGATGACATTATTACCATAACGATTTGCGTGAAAAGTTGTAGTATGTGAGGTTTCCTTACATGTCTTAGCATTCACTTCTTGTCTTTGCTGTAAATCATAAAAACAGAAGGAGCGATTAACTGTTAATGATTACAGCAAATCTTTAATCTGTCTCTTTATTTTATAAACCATGTTGAAACATAATCCATCCAGTGTTAAATTCAATATGATATCAAAATTGACCCATTTACTCTGATAATGCTTGATCCTGGTCTTATGGTGCGCAATTTATTGGTGTCTGTTACTTTTATTCAGAAAGCATGCATTCAATAAATTGATAAAAACATGACAGTTAAGACATGTATAATGTTATAAAAGATTTCTCTTTTTAAAAATTATATTCTTTGAATCAACTTTCTATTCAACTGTTTTCAACAAGATTATAATAGTTAGTAAAATTTGGCTTTTCATCACAGGAATAAATTACATTTTAAAATACACTGAAATAGAAAATGGTTATTTTAAAAAGTAATAATATTTCAGAATATTAATTTTTTTACTGTATTTTTGATCAAATAAATGCAGCCTGTGTGAGCATAAGAGACGTCTTTCAAAAACATGAGAAAATCTTACCTACCTCAGACTTTTGAGCGTCAGTGTATAATATGAATATGAAATATTTTACCTCCGTAAAATCAAATCCTGCCCTACATTTTTGTTCTTGTTAGATATCTTTGAATACGTCACATTATTGAGGTAAATTGGCCGGTAAATGTTTTCAGTGTTAACTTCAACTGCTTATCTAACACTGCAAACATTACCTACTGTAATGTTACACAGTTAGCTAGATATTTATTGTATATTTATCAGTCATAATTTGTCATTAAAATCTGAAGAAACGTAAGTGGAACCAGAGCATGTCCTCTTTAATATTTTTACTTCTAGCCTTTATTTATTACCTTTCATCCCTTCAATATATACTATCAGTGGAAACTACAACTTAGCACTAATCAAAAGAAGAGTTGGAGATGTTCATTAATGAGATGGGGCTGAAGTGGCGTTGTTATCGTGAAGACCGTGACTCTGAAGGCACCGTGTAGCGCAGAGCCCCTCTGAGCGTTAGGAATGTGAGGAGACAGGAAGATGTGCAGAAGCGCCGGCCCAGCCCTCATTAGCACTCACCACTACCTGTCACAACACGTTAGCCACAGCATGCTAGCCACAGCATGTTAGCCTCGCCGTGACTCACGCACAGCAGGTTAGCTCCAAGCGTGTTAGCAACGGCACATTAGGTAGAGCATGTTAGCACTGTGTGTTAGCTTTTAGCCACAGCCTCTCAGGTCCCAGTGCGTTAGTGATACCAGTGGTTGATGTACGTTAGCATATATATTTAAATGCATTTGCCGAAGAGGTTTTGTCTGAAAGATTTAAAGTAAAGCAGATTTTATGTCCATGCTCAAACCCTAGTTGCTGTAAGAGCGTCATGTCAACAGCACTATAGAAGAGCCTTTTGAAGCTGAAGTTTTATTATTTTCAAACAGGTTTCCCAAAAAGTGTTGCCTAATGCCTTCAATGAAAAGTAGCCATAGTCAAATGTTGTCAAATGTTGCTAGGCAACGTCACACGCCAAAAAAATCACCAAATATATTTTAAAAATACCAAAACACCTCCTTGTCGCAAAATGTTAATAAAATTTGTAGCAAAGATGGAGAAAGTTGCTAAATTTGTTGACAGAATTCCCACACTGGCAACACTGTTCCCAAGTCCGCTCGTCTGCTATTGGATGGACAAAAAAGATAGCCCCGCCCCAAACCCACCCCATTGGTTAAGTCAGTGTTGCTGTGTCAGGTTGGTTGGGATGTTTAAGAAACAGAGCCATATTATTCATACTTTTCAAGAAAACCATGAAATGTCATATTTATTTATTTGCATATTTAAGCAATTGACAAAGTTTAAAGAATATAAAACAATAAAAAATACTGGTGCTGATGTGGTAGCTAACCAGGTTCAAAAACGTTTTTGCCTGCCAAACCATGTGTAAAATATATCCTCAAATGTATTTAATTTAAAAACAAATGCTGTAAAAAAAAATGCAAATGTAAATAAAATGAACGTAGCACGCATTGTTTTCCCAAATTCACATAAAAGTTACAGCATTTGCTGAGATTTACCGTGATCCAAGCCAGTCTGGAAAAAATGGTAATATAAGCTGAATGCGTGTAAATGAACACAGTACCGCTTTTCACTCTGAAACACGCAGCGCTGACTATAATTAAATTGCAGCCTATGATATATTGCTATTTCAGTTTTGATTAGTTATGCAGCCATTTGTTTATTTTAATGTTACATTTAATCAATTATTAGCTTTTCATCAACTCACTAACCCCCTACAGTTCCTTCACCAACCTCCATTTTGGAAGCCCTGCTATACAGTATCATATACTTGAGTCCCAGAAGGGATGGTATTTAAGGACAGACAATATGAAGACTTCCCTCATCAGCCACGCGCTGGTTTTCCTCTCCGAGTTGAGCAAGAGGTCACAGGTCAGCAGACAACATCCTCCCTGTGTTCAGCTCATAATTAACCTAAGCAGATACACTATCCGCTGTTTTCAGACCGAAACCTCTTCGCCAGAGTTGACGGAAAAAAATGGGGAAAAGGAAGCATAAAAGTATTGGGGGCAGCGCAGTGAGTCCAAGGATCGGTCAGCGCTTCCTACTGGAGATTCCCTCCTCCCCTGTATCCAAACAATCCGAAGCGGGCCTCAGGAGGAGGATGGCAGGGCGTAACCAGCGAGGCCACAAAGATGATTATCACCCCAGACACCTTCTTATCCAGCCTGTATTAAGTGTTATCACAGACACAAACCACTTTCCCTTTCCCTGTGTTTGTTTAACTGCTCTAGTGGTCAAATATTTTTTTATGGCGCTATGTATATTTACTCGTATCTGCAGAGGTTGCATATATGGGCTGACTGTGGTCTGGAAGTGTGGATCAAAAACAAATAAAAAGAAGTACTTTTAAATAGTGCTGCTACTGTACTGGTACAATGTCTAAAACTGTATTAGCCTATGTTTGTTGCTGGCGAAAGATATTTGTGACCCTGGACCACAAAACCAGTCATAAGTAGCACGGATATATTTGTAGCAATAGCCAACAATACATTGTATGGGTCAAAATGATCGATTTTTCTTTTATGCCAAAAATCATTAGGATATTAAGTAAAGATCATGTTCAATTAAGATATTTTGTCAATTTCCTACCGTAAATATATCATAACTTAATTTTTGATTAGTATTATGCATTGCTAAGAACTTCATTTGGACAACTTTAAAGGCGATTTTCTCAATATTTCGATTTTTTTGGCAACCTCTGATTCCAGATTTTCAAATAGTTGCATCTTGGCCAAATTTTGTCCAATCCTAACATACCATACATCAATGGAAAGCTTATTTATATGTATAAATTTCAAAAAATTGACCCTTATGACCAGGGTCCAGGGTCACATTTATCTTTAGCTTCGGTAATAGGCCTAATAAGTATTTTTCCCATTTTCTTCATTTACCTCCAATTACAATATATGGGAAAATACTTACAGATATTATTTACTTCCTAAACAGATATTATTTGATTTCTGTGTTAAACATTTTGTGATACAGATGTTTTTTTTTTCTGTAAATCTGCTTTGAAGCAAACTGTACTGTATAAAACACTACATAAATAAACTTGACTCCCCTTTACAGTTACTGGTCTCATAAAAATAATTCTATAAGTTTAAAGAATTTTACCTTAATGTTAATATCCAAAAAACACATATTTTGGCAAAATAAATATATTTGGATGACAATAAATGCTATCTCTTTATGTTGCACGCCGTCTGTTGCTCGTTCAGTGAAGTGTGAATGCATTTAGGCATCAGGACTTGTCTTTATGCAAAAAGGAAGTACTCGTATGAACTTCAAACATTTACAGATATGGGTATAACTGTAAGTAAAATATAAATTATACACTGGGGAAAAAATGTCACAATAAACAGCACAGGCTGACAGGGCCAGCGCTTACTATAAATTATTGTCGTACAACTTGGGTTGTATGTGCACCTTTCCCACAGCATCTGTGACTAGATATTTTTTGTCCATAGAAATAAGTATCTCAACAATTTCCATAATTGACCTCAATGGCAGTGGTTTTCCACCCACATTGCACAGACCTGACTAAGCGATAATTAAATTTCGTTGTATAATATTTTCACTTTCAATTATTGTCAAGTATTTTTAGTTGTTACAAAGGTAAACATACTTTATGGTGAAAGTTGATGTCATTTTAACTTGACTGTTGTAACTTGACTCAACTTGTTGTCAGTTGTTGAAATGTAAGACTAAAATTAGTTTTAATATGCATATAATGACATGAAAATGTGAGGTCTTGAAGCAAAAGCTTTAATACAGTTTCTTTGCCACTACAGGCACCAGACAGAATTGCTAAAATAAATACTTATGTTGTCCCTCGTTTTCCTTTGGTTGAGTCAAAACTGTACTGGGCTGCTCAAACAACCATGTTGAAATTTTGTTTGGTGCCATTAGAGGTGCAGAAATTGTACATTGCAGCTTTAAATAGCTACTAAATTCTCACAAAGTGAAATGTTTCTGTCTTTTTCTCGATTAGGAGATGGAGAGGACTTCTCTCTTTTCGCCTCTGATGACCTGGAAGAAGTTGGCGGAGTGTCTGATGCAGATCCAGTCCCACTGGCCACTGCAAATGACCTTCCGTCCCCTGGCCTATCAGGTGATGCGCTTTCCCCAGTCGACCAGTCCCCCTTCTACCCGTCATTCCACACTTCAGTGTACCTGGACGGGGATGGGGTCGAATCGGTGCCCCCAGACTTTGAGGTCCGCGAGTCAGCCGTTACCAGAGGAACCCTGGGCATCTGGAGCCGGAGGAGACTGGAGGTGGGAGAACGTCTCGGACCTTATGAGGAAACGTCAAGACACATCCCAGAAAATGCCACCCAGGCATGGGAGGTAGGATAAAACGATGAATTTGAGATGTGTTCTCCTACAGTGTGATAACAGCCTTGTTCAGATAAGAAAATCCCCACACGGTTGGAGACAATGCACAGGAGATAACATGGGCTCATGGGCCGCTGTTACGACTGAGGTTTCACTGTCATCAGTAGCGAGGCGGCGTGATTAACCCTGGCCTTCATGTTTTATGGTGAAGCACCTCTACTCGGCTCTGTGATCTCGCACTAACCCCAGCTAGCTGTTGCCGTAATCCCATTAGTCACAATTACTAGACAGGCTATTGGTCAATGTTATGCCAATTACATAATATAAATGTCCTTGAAGGTCTTTTTTAATGCCACTTAAGTCTCAAAATATGTACAGAAGATTTCCCACGCTTATTCATTGCACCAAACCAGGGTTGTGCACCATTCTGGAGTGATTTGAGAATGGATTTTAAATTGCAGCTCAGTTCT
This sequence comes from Sinocyclocheilus rhinocerous, assembly GCF_001515625.1. Classification (NCBI taxonomy): domain Eukaryota; kingdom Metazoa; phylum Chordata; class Actinopteri; order Cypriniformes; family Cyprinidae; genus Sinocyclocheilus; species Sinocyclocheilus rhinocerous. The sequence goes on from NW_015625577.1 coordinate 408,353, forward strand.
TGAATTTGAATTGAACTAGCAAACAGGAACCAACATTGCAGTTTGAATTTGAGTGCAATAAAGTAGATTTTTCTTTTTTACCAAGAAAAGTAAATGTTGAAAAGCCTTCAAGTTAAAAGGTTTATAGCCTTAAGATAGATAGATAGATAGATAGATAGATAGCCAGTCATTCAAGTTCAAATTCTAATCCAACATTCTGTCAGGTTTTGCCAATTCAACTGAAATGGAAATTAAATCATGAATTGAAAAGGAAGCCAATTCTTCGCTGCTGATTTTGCACAAAAAACAATCCCACAACCTTTCGTTTACCGCAGTCTCACAATTGTCTGTATATAGAATTGAACTAACAGGAACCAACATTGCAGTTTGAATTTGAGTGCAATAAAGTAGATTTTTCTTTTTTACCAAGAAAAGTAAATGTTGAAAAGCCTTCAAGTTAAAAGGTTTATAGCCTTAAGATAGATAGATAGATAGATAGATAGCTAGATAGCCAGTCATTCAAGTTCAAATTCTAATCCAACATTCTGTCAGGTTTTGCCAATTCAACTGAAATGGAAATTAAATCATGAATTGAAAAGGAAGCCAATTCTTCGCTGCTGATTTTGCACAAAAAACAATCCCACAACCTTTCGTTTACCGCAGTCTCACAATTGTCTGTATATATTGCTTTAGTCTTTTTTTGACGCTATGACCTCACTGACAGTTTAGAGTGGTCAGTTCTCCCTCTGTGATGTCATCATAGTGGGAGGAGTTAGACATTCCAAACTCATTTAAAGCCTGAGACTCATAAATCCTGCTTTTAGCCAGGTTAAAGACCGTTGCTCTGAGCCGCCCCTCCTCGTGACGGCCCTGTCTAACAGATATCAGTCACTCTACTCTCCCAGTCGAAACCGGGTCACAGGACAAGGCCAGAGGTCGAGTGTTGTCTTGGTCAGGGTCATTTTAGGCTAATTTCACCAGGCCGGAGAGGTCACAGGAGAGGTATCAGACTAATTGAAAGTTTAAATAGACTCATCCTGCTCTGATAAAGAATCTCCAACCCTCTTTCTTGAAGATCGACCATTTAGTATCAAAGCGATGGTTTGTGATATCTGTAATGTAGTGGCTGTAAACACACCTTGTTTTAGTTCTAAGCAACAGTTTGAGCACTGCTGAATCAGAATTTGCTTGGACACACTTTAGTACCCTTTGAATTTTATTCAGCTTTTATGTTATGTTTATTATTAATTCTGGTCTGCTCTGGTCAGATTTTGGTCCTGTTTTTATGGCGATGATTTAAATGTTAATAACCAGTTCCAGGCTGTTATTTAGAGATGTTTTGTCAGGACGTGGTATTATGGTTTAGGTTTGGTTGGCATATGTAATTATGGTTAACTGTGTCTAAATGCTGTTGAAAGGTTTGAATTTGTTCTTGTGACGTTTCTTGTTAGAAAACACAACAGTTAAACTTGCATTTTAATCTTCCACCTTTTTTCACTTCATAAGTTGTCTTTTCCCTGCTCAGCATGGCAGAAATCTTACATGTGCAAACATTAGGTTTTAATATGATTGAAAAGGCAGCTGTCTCCCAATGGTGGATTTACAGTCTCTTGAGCAAGCACTCTCTCTCGCTGTCTTTCTTTCTTGTTTATTCTCTATGGAAGGAAACGAAGGAGAGAAAAAAAAAAAGGTTTCATGAATTTTAATCCATCGGTAATTTATTGCACGCTTGAATAATATGTATTTAAGGAACCGAGAAGCCACAGAGAGAGAGATGGGGGACTGATGACAGCGTGGCGCGGCAGTGCTGTATCACTATGTTTAATTAGCTGGCTGACAGCGGCCCATAACTCTCTCCATTAAGTAAATAAGTTGTAAAGAATTTATGATGAAGTGGCGCATTATTCAGGGGGGATATTCAATGATGACATGGACACATTAAATATGGTAAATGGCATTAAGCGTATCTCCCTGCCTTTCCCTCTCGTTCTCCTCTGCACCCCCCTCCCTCCGTCCCTCCGTGTGAGAAGCCGTCAATATGCCAATATGCAAGAGACTGTAAAAATAAAATTGATTTGGTAAATGCGAGTTAAGATAGATTTGTTTGCTTTCATCATCAGTTCTGCCGTGTGGAAGAGTGATGTCACCAGCTGGGGTACGATAAAGACCGAACCCATCTGGAGGCTTTGATGAAGTGCGTACATGTGTGTGTGTGTGTGTGTGTGTGTGTTTGTGTGAGGGAAGAGACATTCAAAGCACAAGTGCTGTAATTTTTGTAAGCATCTATGTGAGCCTGATTGTGTGTGTTGTGCTTCTTTGTGAGACTGAAAGTTTGTTTGTGTGATTGTGCAAGTTTTTGACTGTTAGTTTGTGTGCTTTTTGCCTGTGTAGCCTAATTATGTTCTGGTGTGTGATTGGTAGTTTGTGTGATTGTGCACAAGTGTTTTTGTTGTGTTTGATTCTGTACAGGTTTTGATCATTTGTGTGAATTGTGCAAAGGTCTTTGCTTGTGATTGTGAACAGGTTTTTGATTATTAGGTTGTGGGATTGTGCACAAATGTTTGTGTGATTGTGTACAGGTGTTTTATTGTGATTGTGCAAAGGATTTGTTTGCGTGATTGTGCACAAGTGTTCATGATATTATTTACAGGTGCTTGATTAGTTTGTGCACAAGTGTTTGTGCGATTGTGTAGATGTTTGTGTGTTTGTTAGTTTGTGTGATTGGGTGAATCTCTTGGTCATCGTGCACAAGTGTTTGTATGATTGTGCAAAAGTGTTAGTTATTTTGTGCAGAAGTCTGATTGATCATGCCCAGGTGTTTGTTGGTGTGATTGTGTTCATATGTGTGATTGTTTTGTCTGTTTGCAACAGAAAGTGTGTGTGTGTGATGTTTTTGTCTCTAATTGTGTGAAAATTGTGTGTCTGATACAGCTTTATGTTTGTGCACAGCTGTGTGTGACAGTGTGTGTGCGTCTAAGTGCAAGTTGTGTTTGCGTTTGTACATTTTCAATGCAGAGTGTGTATGTGTGATTGTGTGTATTAGAAGGTCCATAACTGACTATGAGGGAGGTTTGTCACTGAAGAGGTCAGAAGCTCTCTGAACCACCGTCATAAATTCAAACCTTTACTTGTGTGTGTGTGTGTGTGTGTGTGTGTGTGTGTGTTTGAGTAATGAAAGCTGTTGAGTTATGAGTTGAGGTGACTTCAGTAAATAAAACAACCACCTGCCTCACCAACACACACACAATGCACAAAAAGCCATTTTGCGTTGACGTTTTGAAGCGTCCTGATTGTCTAGAACAGGTCCGTGTGTGTGTTGACCCTACAAAGGTGTGTAAGCTTATGTTGTGTTTGTGTGTATACGTATAAGTGTATATATGTGTGTGTGGCAGTGAGGGAGGTGTCCAGGAGCTTTTGTGCACCTTTTGAGTGCAGGCACATAGATGGAGGGGACGTAGGAGATTAGCCCCGTGTGTGTGTGTGTGTGTGTGTACGTGGCTGGAGATTAAGAGTGTGTGTGAATAGGGGTGAGGGATTAGGCCTCCTCAGCATGCCTGTCCCCACACTCGTCTGTCTTTTCATCCCACTATCCTGCTCTCCCAACTTCTCTCTCTCTTTCTGTCTGTCTCTTTTGTGCTGGAACCTTCCCTTTCTTTCTCTCTGTCCCTTCTGTCTGTCACTCTCCCGCTCCCGAATGCTCGATCTGTCATTCTTCCTCAGAAATATTTATCCGCTCCTTGTCTTCCCTCATTCTTCCCTTCCGATATATATTCCTCCTCTTTTTCAGGGCCCGAAAGGAAGTTTAATCCCTGTCTCAGGGAAACTGACCTCACACACACACAAGCCATTCAGAAAGACTTCTAAAACTCATCTCATGTGTTTTTATGAAGCATTATGTTTTAAAGTATTCACTGAGAACGCTTCCACTCCTTCACCCACTCGTTCTCAGGAGGATAGAGAGAAAGAGCAAGAAAGAGAAAGAGGCTTCCTGTATTGGGACTCGACTGGTCTACAGTACACAATACTGGCACAGTTTCACTGCCGCTCTGTTTGAAGACAACATGAAATCAACATGCACTTTATTTACTTATTGTGCACAATCATCAGTGCATGTTAGGCTAAATACAAAAGGAAGTGTTAGCTTTTGTAATCTTTCAACAAAGAGTAATAATTTTCTCCCGCTCTGATTGCTGACCTAAACAAGGCCATGTGAATGGGAAAACTAATATTAACCAATAATTTCCTGACACCCTGATTATCCTGATGGATAATTAAACGCCACATCACATTTTGGAAGCTAAATGCTTTGCAAATACCATTTCATGTTATCTTCAACGTGTGTCCGACTGTTTTTATTACTTTCAATGAGAAGTTGTGAAAAAAACAAGCACATGTGTGCTCCATAGCGGACTAAAACTGGCATTTCACAAGTAAATTAAACAGATTGACTAATATATTGCATGATTTACATCTAAAAGTCTCATCCTTGTTGGCGCTGATAGCCTTGTTTAAAAGTGCCGTTGCGCGTCCCGAGTTCGAATCCTGGTTCGAGGACCTTTCCCGATCCCACTTCACTTCCTGACTCCTCTACACTATTCTAACACAATAAAGGGCAAAAAACGCCAAAAATAAATTAAAAAAAAGTCTCATCCTTGCTTTTGTGGATCTATGTGACGTGAGTGATTCAAAGACATGATGAAATTTTCTGTTGCAGTTTACTTATGCACTTTGATCTCAGTGAAAAAATGATCAGCAAAAATGTAACTGATTGTATCCATAATTTATCAAATATCAAATTTAATTTAATACATAGTATGATATATTATTACTTTAGTATTAAATGTGGAATATTCCTCACATTAATCACCAACATTACCGATTTTGTGACAAGTGCAGATTCACAGAGATTGGCTAATGTAAATTAACACTGTCCCAAATATGTTGGGGAAAATGCAGCACAATAATAATAAAAAAAAATATATATATATGTTATTAATACATCTAAATAATAAAAAATAAAGACATGTCATTAATTTTAGTAATACTTTATAAAAATTTATCTATTATATTTTGTGTTATAGTATTATATTGCTATTTATTATATAAATATTTAATCAATTGTTTCAGCTCATCCAGGTGTGGCAAACATTTTTGGATGCTTTTTTGGTTGATGTGATTGTGACTAAAGAGTATGAGAAGGCAAAAAAAAAAATGGATTACGAAAATCAGCTGGCTTACAAGACTACAATTTTTGCTTCTCGCTTTCTTTCTGTGTTTCTCAGCGGGGTGGGGAAGCCGGGGGTTAAATGCTTGTAGAGTTGGTATACAAATGATGGTGGGACAAAGGCACTTCTTTTAGCAGGGTAAGGTGTGTGTGTGTCACAATGCCAGGTGAGGGGGGTGTCTCTGAAGGTCGTGACCTCATTAGATGTGTAAGAATGGGGGTGTGTGTTTGGGTGTGGGGGGTGTACCTGGTCAAAAGCTCTGTGGGGAGGAGAAGGTGGGGTTTCATTAAAATGAACCAACCTCTTCCTGTCTCTCTCTCTCTCTCTCTCTCTCTCTCTCTCACACACTCAACACAAAACAAGAATGGGGCCCTGCTGCGGGCTCGCCAAAAGACCGTTTAATAAACTCACACACTCGCACATCTCTTCACACACTCATGAGGTTTCCATTACAAATGTGGGAAACATGGGCAAGTGTATTTTGTTGTGGATCAATGAAACTTTGCTACGCTGATATCAGCGAACTTTCCTTGAGGAAATCAAATTTAGTTGTTTTTAACCTCTGTTTAAACCCGAGCGCCCAGCTTTGACCACATAGTGGCTAAAAACACGTTTATCCTGAATTTGTTTTGCTATATATCGCACAGTGTTTTCATTGTAACGCAGTTGTACTCAGGATTTCCTTTCCCGTAATTATTTTCCCATCAACAGGAGCACGTACGTCTCAGACAAACCGAAGCAAACGAACGTTAACGCAGCCTTCCAGACATTTTCATTTGGAAATCTGTATACATCATATTGTCAAGCTGTCAGTCACTCCACCTGACGATTGCGTCAGGGTTAAATGTAAAACGTGATCGCCAGTCATTTCTGGGGTAATTTCCTAATTTACAAAAATAGTTCAAATCTAAGCAGATGTGTACCAGTGACCTGGAAGCTGTTCAGTTTTTTAATAGACATGTTTGAGATGTCTTGACAGCGTGTTTTGGTCTGCAGGGTTGCGTTGGAAGGGACTCATGCCTCTCAACGTCATGTTCGTAAATGTAGATGAAAGCTGATGGAGAAAGTGCCGTTAATTTGAAGAAACAAGATTTTATTTCAAACATTCTTGCTTTTTGGTGGACTGTATCGGCCCACACTCAGTTTGACTCTCTGTTCGGTCTCTCACTCTTTACACTTGTCTCTCGCTCTCTCCTTTTCTGTCTCTCACCAATTTTTACTATGATATATCTTAAAGTAGATTTTATTGGTGAAATAAGGCATTATTTTTGACCCTTTATTACTTTTTTTTTCCCTAATGGAGACCATATATTCCACTGAAAAAAATAAAGTAAAATCCGCTTTGATAACAATGCTTTTTTGAGCACCAAACCAATCAGCATATTAGAATGATTTCTGAAGGATCATGTGACACTGAAGACTGGAGGAATGATGCTGAAAATTCCGATTTACCATCACAAAAATAAATTACATTTTAAAATATATTCAAATAGATAACATTTGTGTTATTTGCCTATAGTTAATTCCGATCTATAGTTCAATCAATCTGTTTTTTCCTCTTGTCTGTCCTCTACCTGTTTAAACCAGTTCAGAAACCACACACACGTGTATTGGCTTTCTTTGGCTCTGTGTAGATCTCTGGTTTGGTTTGCACTCTGTTGTTTTAATATTGTTCTGTTTTAAAAAGTTTTCTCAGGACTCTCTCTTCTCATTCTGTTCCTCTCTCGTGCAGACTGATACTGTTTATAAAGCACCTGAATGAGAGGAAAGTGTGTGTGTTTAATTGTGTGTATCAAGGGAGTTGTGTTTGCTGCTAAAGAGCAGTGTGTGTGTGTGTGTGTGTGTGTGTGTGTGTGAGGAGAGTGTGATTGGAGCTGACACAAGCTGTATTATCATGTGTTTCACGTTAGCTGACTCTAAACTTCTGTGTGGGGTAGACAGTTCATACATGCCACTCAACCTTAACACACACACACACACACACACACACGCTTACCTCCTCAACTAAGAATAGAGCTCAGCAAAACAGATAGAGTTACTTAAACCTGAGGATGTTGGGAGGTGGAGGGGCAGAAAGTGAGCAAAAATGAGAGTTAGCCAGGACCAAAACAAGAAATTGAAGGAAAGGTTTCTTCATAGCACCTTCATGCTGTTCCAAAACCTGTTTATATGACTTTCTTGAAAACAAAAGGAGACAGAAATAATATATTGGTCATTTTTTGCAATTACAATGAATTTGAACTGTCTTTTCTGAAATCATATAATAACTTAGTGTGAGAAATTTAAAAGAAACAATGTCAAAAATTTAAGTTGCTATGCACTGAGCACTTCATAGAGTCAATGTATTGAAGGAATCAGCTAAATTTGTGAATTAATCATTTAGACTAACTTTTCAAATGATTGAATCATTCAGACCCTTATCAAAGACAAATTGATTCATTGAAATAATTAATCCAAAAAGAATGATTCGTTTCTGAATCGGACGTCACACACAAAGGAGAAATTTTCAATAAATTAATGAAGACTTTTTATTTTATTTTATTTTATTTTATTTTATTTTAAGTTTTTAGTCCCCATTTGTTAAAATTGTTTGGAAAACAATTCAAAATTTCTAACAAAATTCCCCTTCATTGATCCACAAAAGAAATAAATTCATACACATCTGGAAAAAGATGGGGTCAGTAAATGGAACATAATTGCATTTTTTGGGTGAACTTCTTTTAAAACAAAATCTAAATAAAAACACAACGACTTAGTAGAAAGCAAGGGAAAATAAACCATGAGAGTAAGATGAAGGAAACATGGAAGAGAAAGTAAGACAGACTGACTTCACTAATTAGTGAAGAAAGAAAGAGTGAGGGAGCAATCAGATTTTCCGGGTGGCAGCAGGTAGTCGGAGTAGGACTTTGTCCCTGGCCATCCTCTCGGATAACGGGTTAACACATGCACACACACACACCCTCGCCAGTCCTTTTGGTTGGCCGTGTCAGCCTTGATCCATCAGGCAGGATTTTTCCTGGTCCGTGTGTCAGTAATGTTAGGACAGAGATCTGCTCTAATTGTTGTGGCTGGTCAAGACGAGTTACCGTCTCAGGCAAACCACAGGAATGGCCTCTCCATTGGTTACCCCGGCAGATTATAACCCTGACATCCTGCCATCCACAACCTTCAAAACAACCCCCCTAGAGAGACTGGGAGAAAGAAAGAGAGAGTGAGATGTTTTTGTGTGTGAGTGAGAGAGAGAGAGACTTCCAGGGCTTCTTCTTAAATAGAGCGAGAACACATCCATCTTCCCTCGTCTTCAGATTGTCCAGACTCTCTTTTTCTCCTCGGTGGCGGCTCCCTTCTTTCCTTCTCTTACTTTTCTTTATGACAGCCATTGTAACCTCTTTAGAGCGACGGGGGGAAGCCGCGCCATTGGCCGTCGCTCCTGAGCCCGGTTTGATTGACAGCGGGAGTCCGGCCAACTGCCACCCAGGACACCCAGCCATAAATCATCAGCTATGGAGCGCGCCCACTTCCTGAAACGCTACCGCTGCCTGCAGGGGACAAAAAGCCCTTTGTGGGGGATTTTATTTGGGGAAGAAGGCTTAAAAGGTCTCGGGACAGTTTGCCAGGGCCAACCGCGCTGCCTGCCTCTCTGAAAAAGTTTGAGCCAAAAGTGGAGAGAGAGATTGTGCTCATTGGCCACTCTTTGCTCTCTACTGACACCGGCAGCTCTTCCAGGTGGCCCCCCTCCACGTCTGTGAACCCCCAGACCGACACACACATCAGTCATCCAATTAAAACACACAACACAAGCACCAGACCCCTTTAGAACGAGAACAGAAAGAACTAGAACTGAAGAAAGTTCAATCGGACCGGTTTCTTTCACTTTAACACTGGGAAAACAGGCGTTTTTATCATGGAAAATGGGATTTAGAATAAAAAAAAATACTAGTATGTCAAAGTACTTTTACAATGTACTTTCAAAGTACTTCCTCTGCAGACCATTTGTGACCTGCTCCATCATTTTGAGACAAGACACATTTTGAATTGTATGCAAAATTGTCAAAAGAAATGTAATGATGTAATGTTTTTCTCCAAAACATTGATATAATCAAGATTTAAATACTGGTTTGTCTATTCTATATATATATAGAGAGAGAGAGAGAGAGAGAGAGAGAGAGAGAGAGACCTTCTCCCTGTCTGTTTTTCTTTTTCCGCTACGTTGTCAGACAGAAGGAGAGACGGGCCTGTTTTCTTTTTCAATATAGATCTGAAAGAAAAGGGATATGAACGAGGGAGAGTGAGCGAAGGAAAGAGCGAGATGTGACCCTAGAGAGGTACATACGAGAAATCCCTGACACCTCCGTAAATCTGGACGTCCCATGTCCACCCTCCACTGCAAGTGTGTGTGCCATGAGTGTCAACCAGCCGCAAGAGGAAAACATTCCTGTGTGGTTCTCACACAAATTCAGGAGGTTTGCTCTGAAAACAAGGCCTTTCCTCACTGCCTCAGCCTTTCTCTTCCCCTCTCTCTCTCTCTGGCTTCAACTGTCCTCCCCAGACTAGGCTGGTAGAGGTGAGGATGAAGGTTTTCATAGTGCTGCTGTTGATTCTACATTAGCCTCGGTGTTTAGCTTTTATGATAAATGTGCGTTTGAGTCTGCGCTGTTATTTTGCAGTCTCCCCGGGTCTGGCTCGCCCTCGCTCATCTCTCTCTCTCTCATACACCTAGAGTTAGCCACATTAGCCTGATTTTTCACCCAAATGGAAATGTGTGCTGTCACATGGCCATCGCCCCTGACGATCTGCTGTCCAATCAGTCACGAGCAGCCCGCCGGCCCCGCAAATAGGCCTGTCACTCTCCCCGTCGGCACGGTAACGGATGGTCCGTCATTAAGGGGGGCGGGGCAGTGGTGGAGTAAGGTCCGGGGGGTGATGAGCCCATTGCCCATCAGGTGTGTGGACACACACACACATAACACAAGTGTGTGTTCATGTAAGGAGTGTGTATTTGTAGAGCTTGTTTGTGGGATGTAGGCTTGTTTAAAAAGAAAAAATACAGTTTTGGACATTCACCATTGTAAAACTTTTGTACACAATGTACCATAATATTACCATGTCTTTTTGCACTTTTACCATAGTATTATCATGATTTTTAGTATGTACTGTAGTAAAATCATGTTTTTTTTTGGACATGTACAATGTTTTTTTGCAGTTATACCCTGATAATACCATACTTTTCACTTTTAGAATGAGAATACCATGTGTTTTGGATGTCTACCACAGTAATACCTTGTTTTGTGGACATGTACTACAGTATAGTAATACAATGTTTGTTTGGACATTTCCAATTCTAGTACTTTGTTTTGTGAACAATTCACGATGGTATTACCGTGTTACCATAATGTTACCATTGTTTTTGTGCATGTACTATCGTAATACTGTGTTTTTGGTAAAATCATGCTTTAAATGTGTACCATGATACTACCATGTTTTTTTGTTTTTTTTGCAGATTTACCATGATAATACCATGCTTAACGGATGGTCTATCATTAAAAGGGGGGCGGGCAGGGGTGGAGTAGGGTCCGGCAGGTGATGAGCCCATTGCCCCATCAGGTGTGTGGACACACACATAAACACAAGTGTGTGTTCATGTAAGATGTGTATCCCTGTGGAGTGTGTTTGTGTGATGTACATTTGTGTATTCAAAAGGAAAAAAGACCATTTTGGACACAATATACCATATTATTACCATGTCTTTTTGCAATTTTACCATAGCATTATCTTGTGTTTTAGCATGTACTATGGTAAAATCATGCTATTTGGACATGGAATATGTTTTTTGCAGTTATACTCTGGGAATACCAATTTTTTGCACTTTTACAATGATAATACCATGTTTTTTGGATATTTACCATGGTAATAACTTATTTTGTGGATGTGTACTATAGTAGCACCATTTTTATTTTGACAATTCCCATTCTAAAACTTTGTTTTGAGGACAGTGTACCATGGCATTATTTACCATATTATCACCATGATTTTTCTACATGTACTATTGTAATACAATAACAATACCATGGTTTTTGGACTTTTACCACTGCAATACCTTGTTTTGTGGACAAAATATTATTGTAATACCATGTTTATTTTGACATTTCCAATTCTAACACTGTTTTGTGGACAATGAACTATGGTATTACCATGTTACAATAATGTTACCGCCACTTTTGTGCATGTGCTATCGTAACATTGTGTTTTTGGTAAAATAATGCTTTAACTATGTACCATCGTACTACCATGTTTATTGCAGATTTACCATGGTAATACCATGCTTTTTGTAAATGTACATTGCCATATCATTTTGCATTTTACCTTTCTCCTATGACTTTTAAATATGTATTATGGTAATTACCTGTTTTTGATTGTGTATCATGGTATTTTTTACATTTACTGTGGTAACATGGTTTTTGGACATGCACCATGGTATTACAATATTTAACATATTTAGCATTATAATAACATTGTGTTTGCACTTGTATCATGATAATGCCATTTTTTGTACTTTTACATTGATATTGCCATGTTTTTGCATTTTCACCATAATAATATCATGTTTTTTGGAAATGTACTTTGATAATACATTGTTTTTTTTACTTTTACATTGGTATTGCCATGTTTTTTGCATTTTCACTATAAAAATACCATGTTTTTTGGAAATGTACTTTGATAATACATTGTTTTTTTTACTTTTACATTGGTATTGCCATGTTTTTTGCATTTTCACTATAAAAATACCATGTTTTTTGGAAATGTACTTTGATAATACCATGTTTTTTGGACTTTTACATTGGTATTGCCATGTTTTTTACATTTTCACCATATTAATATCATGTTTTTTGGAAATGTACTTTGATAATACATTGTTTTTTTTACTTTTACATTGGTATTGCCATGTTTTTTGAATTTTCACTATAAAAATACCATGTTTTTTGGAAATGTACTTTGATAATACCATGCTTTTTGGACATGTACATTGCCATATCTTTTTGCATTTTACCTTTCTCCTATGACTTTTGGATATGTATTATGGTAATTACCTGTTTTTGATTGTGTATCATGGTATTTTTTTACATTTACTGTGGTAACATGGTTTTTGGACATGTACCATGGTATTACAATATTTACCATATTTACCATTATAATAACATTGTGTGTGTGCACTTGTATCATGATAATGCCATTTTTTTTACTTTTATATTGGTATTGCCATGTTTTTGCATTTTCACCATAATAATACCATGTTTTTTGGAAATTTACTTTGATAATACCATGTTTTTTGGACTTTTACATTGGTATTGCCATGTTTTTTGCATTTTCACCATAATAATACCATGTTTTTTGGAAATGTACTTTGATAATACCATGTTTTTTGGAAATGTACTTTGATAATACCATGTTTTTTGGAAATGTACTTTGATAATACCATGTTTTATTGGACTTTTACTGTACATTGGCATTGCCATGTTTTTTGGAAATGTACTTTTATAATACCATGTTTTTGAACATGAATCATGGTGTTTTTTCTTTTACTGTCATAACAGCATGATTTTTGGATGTGCCCCATTGTGTTACCATGTTTTTGAATGTGGCAATACCATAATATTCTTTGGAGTTTCATGTAAATAGCTTGTTACAGTAATATGGTAATCATTCTGTGCTGTGGTAGATACCAAAATACCATGGTTTTGCAGTCTGATGCTATGTATATACTCTGATACCGCCACAGTACTTTTGTAAGGGAAGTTCGCTTGCATGAAATGTGAGTCTGTGTGTGTGTCTGTGACTGGTGGCCTTTGGTGATCGTAAATAAAAGAGCTGTAGTTGAGGAGGAGATAAGGCATTATGGCTATTTACACTGAATCACACTCGCTATCCATCAACACACACACACACACACACAGATACGGGTCCGATCCAGCCGTGTCACTCTTATTTATGTGCAGAGCTCTCAGTAAGGCTACACTGGGTGTTATACTCAATGGGGCCATCCGTTTCTCACTGTGTATGTGGATGAGATGATGATGATGCATTCTTTTGTCAGGGAAACAATCAGCGAGGCCGGTCGTTACCGTAACGGGATCACCATGGATGCCTGCTCGGTAAATAACACCTCCATCGGCCTGCCGGTCGTCACCGAGACAAATGCTGGGCTTTTAATTAGGCTAATAAAATAGGAAGAAAAGGCTGACGGCTCGGAGTGGCTGTCAGTTACTGAAGATACATCACAACACACACACACTAGACTATCCGAGTTACTGAAACCTCAGTGTGTTGAGCAATAATACACACCCTGGGCTACCCATATTATATGTTAGATGTTTAAAATTAGTCTGTTCTTTTTTTGGCTTCAACCCAAATGTACAATATACAGCTTCCAAATCATAGTATGTTGAAAATAGTATGCAATAGGTGCACAGTTAGCATATGTTTTTAAGCGTGCATGATTTTTAAGCTAATATTTCCCACAATTCCTTGCTCTACGGAGTGACAGTTCTCTATCGACTTTTTCAGTTGAAGAAAAATGGCTAGGAGAGTGAGGCCAAAGCTACCACAGCAGTTTTTAAATGTATGAACCTGAAAGTTAAGTATTAATGAATTTAGATGTAATGAATTTGGCTAATGCTTACATGCAAATGCAAACAATTTGTGACAAAAGGCACTTAAACTGAAGTTTTTGGACATGGTGTGGTGCTTTACTGCATACTGAAAAGTCGGTATTTCCCATACCAGTGAAGTATTGTCTTTTCACACTTTTAGCCCTGGGTAAACAATCCTGGGTTATTTTATTCAATTTTTTATACTATTAATGCTTCACTTTGTGTTAGTAATGATTCTTGGTTTAGTAAAAGTTTGGGATTTCACATTGTAAATTTGCAAACTTCAGGTTAAAGTTATTATTTGCATATTTTTTCACTTAAAACATTTATTGGACCAGTTTGACACATGACATACACACAACCTGTTTTGAATTTCTACCTGTACAAAGCTCATGAATAATTATTGAGTCAGGCACTGAAGCAGTTGATGATTGGTTGTTCAACAGCTCACTGCAACATTCCAGCACATTATCGTTTCATACTGTATTCTTTTGGCATCGTAATTCTGTTCTGGAGCAGTGCTTTATAACCCCTTTTAATTTTGAAGTGTTACTTAATCTAGTCTGAAACGGGCCTTTACCTGGGCTTTAAAAAGACGTTAAAAGCCTTTATGTGAAATAGGATTCAGCCTTTCTCTATCCAACTGTCTTGCTCTCAGTTTTTCTCTCACACACAGACGTGTAGTATTTCCAGACCCAAGTTTTTTCAGCTGCTTCACTCTAGACCTTCATTTACCAAAACTAATTGAAATAAAACTCTTTCCTCCTCCTGCTTATGTTCACAACACTTCACTTGTCACTATGAATGACCCAGTGTCTTTCTGCTGCGTTCGTCAAAAGCTGCCCGGCAAAGTTATAATGCATGTCATCAGCTCGGGATATTTTTCAAGGACTAGAATATTTTAAAGGTGATAAAATAACAGTTACAGGTAATAATAGAGCCAGACGGGCTCCAGATGCCGCGGTGAGAGAAGCCACTTGGTTGGATTTCTCCAACGTCTTCCCTCAACGTTCTGCTTCATTTCCGCAAAGTCAACTAAGGTGATGAATTCAACTCGAGAGGTAAAAAATGATGTAGTATGGAACAAGAAATTTAGTTTTTAAGGGCAGAAACCAAGATGACTACATTTAAATGCATCTGACCTCAACATCTTGCATAGCCAACAATGACATTGTGGCTCATGCTGTTCTTGTTCCATAAAACAACTTTAATGCTCCTAAACCACAAAAGCTGCATCAGAAATACAGGCCTTATTGCAGACAGCTAGAATGGAAACGTCTGTCATTTACAAAGTTATACCAACCACTTGAGTGTTTAATTAATACTTTGGTTAAAATAGTAATTCTTTAAGCTACCAATAAGAGTGTCCTATTGATTTGATTATATTTAAATCCATTGCTGAAATTCTGCACCAAGAGGGTAAGATAAAATGTCCACACGAAGCCAGAGCTTTCCCTATCCAATGTTTTTTTTTCCCCTCGTCTCAAGAAATATCTGCGTCCACATGAAACCACAAAACCGACACAAAACGATGTAGTATACATGCCAGACCAGCATGTGGCGCTGTAATTCTGCCACAGAGGTACACTAAAAACGGAGAAGCAGACTTGGACTGTGTGCATAAACCTTGCGCGCGGTATACAAACGAACATGGAACAATACATTTATTAATCTGTGTCAATGTTAGTTAATAAAATCAGATTTATCCACTCTGGGACCCGGTTTCAAAAAATATCGGTTTCACTCTCCCAAAACGCCGGATCCGTCTGGACGAATCGCCTATACGATACAAAATGTATGCGTATACAGCTAAACGCGTCTCCGTGTGGACGGGGCCTTAGATTATAGCATTTTTATCTCACTACTTTGTCAGTTACAAATTCTGTTGACGGCTTTGTCAAAGTCTAGTAAACTATTTGTTTTTCTTTCTTTTTTTTGTGAGTTTTAACAATAATAATGACATTGTTATTATTAATTATAATAATAACAATAGTAATAATAATAATAATTAAAATAATAATAATAATAAGTTTTACCTCTTGGATTGCATTTAGACCTTAGTTGGCTTGAAGTTGAATGATGAGAGAAGATATTGGAGAAATCTGACCAAGAGGCTTCTCTTACTTGTTATAATATAATATTATATAATATTATTTAATCAATATTTTAGAATTTATTTACAATTTATAATTGATGGGTTTTTTATTAGTACAAATATTTGTTTAAAAAAAATATTTCATCTATTTATTTATTCAGCATTATATTCTATATTGAAGTGTATTTTATGTATGTATTGAACTGTGTATCCGCATTATACTGGCTATAGGCCACCTTGCTTTCTAGTTGTCTTACCAGCGTTGGTCAGTATGTAAAAAAAACAATTGCAAATTTACTTGGATAGAATTACACTTTTGTAAAATAAGTAGAAAATGAGGACAGAATGGACATATGTAGAGTTTGATGTATTGACAGGATAAGAGCAGTGAAAGAGAGGAAGTGCTGTGAAAAGTTGAGCGCAGAAGCAGGTTGGCGTTCTGCCACTTATGAGTTTCTTACAAAAGTTGTGATATTTTGGAGAATATTAGTGCAGGAATGGCAGTGGTCCAGATCTCTTTCTTCCTCAGTCCTGCTCTACTAAGCCCCCCACAGCACACCCCAGATGCAGGAAAAGAATGAACGAGGGAACGTAAGAATGGAGGAGTGTAGCTGCCTAGTCCTGATAACAGCATCAGGCTTTAGGGCCGTAAACACATGGGCTGTTTGATGTGCTCTTATCGAGAAAACTTTAAACACTGAACCAGCCACATCAAATTCAGCCATTAATCTACACTTTTATTAAATTATAAGTTTTGAGGCGAAAACATGCGGGGAGGAGGTGCGTGCACACACATTCACACACCAATCAAAGCCGCTAATGGCTGTTAAGCATTAAGTGGTTGTTTTTCTGTTTTTATTTGATGATTGTTTTTCTCTCTTCACACGCATTATAGCAATCACAGACGCTCGGGACATGCATATACACTCTCCAATGATTCTTGATTGAATTTTAAGTGTGCTGTTAAAGCAGGACCAGATAAAGTGTGTGAGTGAGTGTATGTGTGCAAGGCTCAAAGTCTAATCATAAAGTGATCAGTAACTGGATAAAACCCCACATCATAAAGCAGCTGAATGGTCCAAACCCATATGACTTTCTTTATTCTGTAATGTTATTTTTTAATAGCCTTTATTTACTTGTACTTTGGGGTTTTTTATGTAACATAAACCTTAGCAGATCAGATGAAGCTGGTTTTAGCCATTTATGGGCCGAAAATCTAAAACCTTTTACTAGTTGTAATTAGACATGTACATTTTATTTTTATTTATTTATTTATTTATCTATCTAGATTTTATCATCTGTTATTATTATTATTATTATTTCCCCTCTAATTTGTATTTTTTTTAATTGTTTTATTTTATATTTTAAATTATTATTATTTACCCTTTTTTTCATTTTTGCACTTTAGCTATTTTTAATTATTTATTTATTAATTATTATTACTAAAAAAATACCCTGATACACTTAGAGCTGCCTACGTATATAGAAAGTAGTATGCAAACAAGATATATAGTATTATTTAAATATAGGACCCATGTTTGACCGCATTCATATTCCAAATCTTCTAAAGCTATATGACAGCTGTGCGTCAGGAAAATATGGAAATTAAGGTGATGTTTCAGTTTTCTGTAAACTGTTCTTTTAAAGAAAGAGTTATTTTATATACTCACAATAAAACGGTTCATATGGGGTCATGTAAAGGTCATGAACTCTGTTTAACTTGCCTCCACAAATGCGTGTGTAGAATTCCTAAATAATGTTATATTATTAATAATAATACCTTGTCACTAAAATTCCTGTGTTATTTTACTTGCAACAGCAACATTATCACATTGTGAACTCACATGTCATATCTAGGTCTTAATAAGTGCAATACATTTTTGCAGTGAGTTAGTCGCTATTGTAGTGTGAATACGGATGCTCTATATGTCCGTATTATTTCACTGTCTGTGTAACAGCGCCTCTTTAGCATCTCTTTGACCTTTAACCCCACCCAAACGGGCCGCACAGTCTGAACCCGCTGCCATGACAACAGACCAGGGTCATGACTGGGTCGTTGTGGCCAGCGTACAGTAGCGGGGAGTGTCTCTCCTTGACAAGCTCGCACATATTCACGCTCTTTACACTTTCAATACACCGACACTTGAATCCCGAGATAATGATGATTCCCCATTATTTCGTCTTCTCTCATAAATAATCAAAGCATCCAAAGAGCCCCTCGGCCCCCCGTTCTGTCTCTTTTGTTAGTGCGGTGCGAGAGATAAATCAGATGGTGTTAAAGAGCGCATGAGGAGAGAGATTTAGTGCTGGAGACATTCTCGCTCCTCTTAGACGCTCCGCGCACAGCAGAGGGAGTTCATTAAAGTCTCCGCATGGAGATGGGCTTAATGCTGGATTTACCACTGACAGCTCAATATATCCACACACACACCCATTATCTCTGAAGAGGGCTAAACGAGCGATTGTGCGTAGGCCTCATTGCTCCCGGATGGTGAGAAAGAGGAAACGAATGCAATCTGATGCACCTGTTATGTGAACTTAGTTTATTTGAGAATGTGTTAAGAGCTTTTGAAATGTCTCAGTGGGACGTTTGTGACCAGAGTATGACATGATGATGTGTTGGGCGATATACCGGTTCAAACGGTAAATATATATAAATATATCTCTGAGGGGAACTGACTGTCTTCAGAAAAGTTTAGACAGTATTTTCTTTCCATCTTACCTCCGTATAATGCATATTAAAGTAGTATTAATAAGCGCCATGCTGCTTTGTTTACAGCAGTAACCAAGGAAAAGTTGTATCGCTGCTGTTCCATAAGCGCCACCTGCTGTCAGAGAGTGAATTTGCATTCTCATTCAGCTCGTCTGCTGTTTTTGTTTGGTGCAGATATATGTTATGTAGCATAATTTCACAAAGCTAAAGTCACGCCATTCTGTTTTTGCTTTAAATTATGAAATGATACTAATCTAATTTACATCAACTGTTACTGTCCTCTTTTAAATGCACGTTTAAGTACTATCTCTATGTGTGAGTGTGTTTCCAATGTATCTACTGTATACTTTTGGGGAAAATGGTCAATACAAAGTCTGTTAATGTCTTTTAATGGTTTTCCATTCAATAATTTAATTAAAATAATTATTACCTTCATTATTAGGGTAGGAGAGGAATTTTAGAAAGGCACTGTATAAGTTACATAATAGATATATAATTACATAATAAATTATTTCATAAAAATGTAATATATAAAAATATATTTTATTATTATTATAAATAAAGCTCTTCACACACCACTAAATAAACCATTATTATTAATAATAATAATAGTATTACATGTAAATGTAAAATTAATTCCTTCACATCTGTATGCCAATCTACCTCTTACTGCAATCTTTCCTCATCATTACACAGTGCCATATTTAGTAATAAGACGCATGGACAAGTAAAATACTTTTTATTTGTTATTTAGCATCTTATAATTAATGCAGACATCTGTAATGCATCTATAAAGTCAACATGAAATTTTAATGTACCCTTTTTCTTTGTAAATATCCCTGGTTTTATTGTGCACTATTCACCAACGTCTTCTCATAATATTACATAACTATGTATATAAAAAGTTATATTTAATAACTTTGTATTTTGTATGAAACTATTTTCTTTTCATCTGATGCAACAAAGATCATGTGTACGGGGACAAAAAATATTAACCAATAAACTCTTAGCACGGCCTCCGTAATCCAATCAAATCCTGAGTCTAAATCAAGTCCCGTCCCATATTACTAAATATTCTGCTAAATAATTTGTTTTACCTGCAAATATGTCCATTAAAGAAGTTACATGTGTTGCCAGTGTTATTTCATGTTGACTTTTCACATCATGGATGTTTGCATTAAATGTAAAATTATGAGAATCTGCAGCAGAACACACACATGAAGGGCATAAAAAATGAAGGCATCATTAAATAGTGAAGCTCTTTATATGGCCAGTGCGGATGTGTGTTTATATTTGTGTGTGTTTTATAAGGTCACCCATAGGTTACATTTTATGCAGCATTCAGCTTTGAGGTTTCCTCGTATCTGAATAACACCACCAGCCTGGCACACACACTCACACACACTCTTCTGCTGGGACTCCCAGTGTGGTTGGGCTTCATCCAGCTCTCTTCATTCCAATTTACCATTCCCGTCAAACACGCAGCGTTCCCGGGAACATCAGCCCTGAGGGAGACCCTCACACACACAGAAAGAGCTTAGTGAGTCACTCCCTTTACAAATGCAGCATTTATGACTCTGGCTCTTGACCATAAGAACACTGTGTGTGTGTGTGTGTGTGTGTGTGTGTGAAGACAGAATTAGAAATAGATGTTATATTACATTCTGTTTTGGGGAATGTTAATTTTAAAAGTAATGTGCTACAATATAGCGTTAGTCCATAAAAAAGTAACTTATTGCATCACTTAGTTACTTTTTATGGAGAGTAATGCATTACATTAACGTTGCATTACTTTTTGTCACCTGGGCTAGGCTTGTTTGTTTTTTGATAACAAAACTCCAAAAGTTATGTATTTGGCAACGGTAGTGTCAAATAGTAGAAGTATCTCTCTCTCAACACGGAGACAGGAGAGGTATCAGTGAATGAATGGGAAAAAATTACTTGCATAACTTGTTTGAAAAAGTAACTTTTGTTGTAAATTTAAAAGTAATGCGTTACTTTACTAGTTACTTGAAACAAGTAATCTGATTATGTAACTTGCATTACTTGTATTACGTTACCCTCAACACTGATTACACTATTATATTATATTTTATATAGTTTTATATTTATATTAGAGTGTTTGGGCTGTTAGCTTAGCGTCATGGGATTTTAAAACTACTGAAATCAGTGTTGCTTCCTTGGTAGAGCAAAACAAATCAGTCTCTTACAAGTTTCCATGATATTTAGGCAACCCAGTCTCATAAAAATACGTACCTCTGGGTGCTTTTCTGCGAGGTACGTCTCCGTACTCCGTGAGCTACCGAACAAACCTACCGTCGATGAAAACCCATTGATATGAAGCTGGATATGTGCGGTGCTAACATTCAAAAGCATCAGTTTTCAAATCTCCCAGCATATTAAAATTGTTTTGAAGTCATAACATGATATTCTTCAAGTAATTGTGCAAAAATTACGCTTTATTAATCGAAACTCTGTAAATGTGTGTGAAAAGGAATAAAAGGTGTCGGAGTTTTACTGCCTCTAGTGTTCATTTCTTTTGGAAACTGCAGTGATATGTACTTATTGGTACGTATTTCGCGTCTCGCGAAAATGTGCCCCCGGGTACGTTTTTGCCATGAGACCAGGTTGTATTTAGGATGCTGCTATCAGCAATAGACAGCGAGGCAGATCAGTATTTGAGTTTTGAGTTTTGAAGCTACAAACATTCATTACACACAATCAGTACTTAACATCTTTTGTTGATTTTGATTGCTTCCATTGTCCTCATTTGTAAGTCGCTTTGGATAAAAGTGCCTGCTAAATGACTAAATGTAAATGTAAACATCACTTAACATGGTCAAATCTACTTCAGCATACAAGCGTTTCCTACATAATTTAACACAGCTAAGTCATTTAATCACGCACACACAAAGTCAGTATCTGTGTCAGTAACTTTGCATGAAGGGCATGGTTTTATATTTTACTACTGTATTGAATGTGTGTGTGTGTGTGTGCAGATGTAGATGTTCAATGATCATATGGTTTTCATTACATTACATTTTAAACAGTAGTTCAGTTCTGCTCTTTCTCTCTCTCTCTCTCTCTCTCTCTCTCTCTCTCTCTCTCTCTCTCTCTACATCTCTCAACCTTTTTTATTGTTATTTCTTCATTCTCAAACTTTCTGATCAGTTCTTCACTCTTGAGCCTCACTCTTTGTTCTCTTCTCCTCCTCTCCTCACTCGTTTTTTTCCCTTCTTCTGGCCTTCATCTTTAAATCTGGATGGTTTATAGCGTCTGTGTGCCAGTCCTCTATTCAATGTCTCTCTCCCTCTCTCTCTCTTCTAATCACAATGTCATGTTTTCAAACTGGCTAAATGGATCCCTGACTCCTCTTTGTTTTCAGCCTCAAATATTTACAGCAGGAGTTATCTGAGAGTGTGTGCCAGAGTCTGTGAGCCAAAACTCTGTGTGTGTGTGTGTGTGTGTGTGTGTGTGTGCAGCAGCAGTGGTGTATGGTGTTCTGGGAGCTTAATTGAGATCTCAACGTGACAGCTCTGAACGCTCATAAATTACAATGTGTTGGCCAGACAGGCCTGGCTACAGCGCTCTCACAGTGTCTCTCTCTGTGTGTGTGTGTGTGTGTGTGTGTGTGTGTGTGAAATAATACAATGACTAAACCTCCATCTCAAAAACTCCTCCTACATTGCATGTCAATGTATGTCTCACCACCAAGCTCCGCCCCCAGGTACATAGTCATCCATTAAAGTTTTTAGCTGTATATGCTGATTATTTAGGATTTCAAGATCCTGAAAATCTGTTTTTTTTTTTTTTTTTAAACCTGCAAATAAAGTTTTGGGATTTATTTATTATTTAAGGAGTTTAGGATTTAATAATCTACACAATTTTTAGGCTACTTTGTTACATTAGAACAGCATTCAGTTGTTGTTCCTGACTTTGGTCTCCAATGAATAATAGACTTAATACTTAAAATAAGTTTGATTTATGTTATATTTTTATATATTATGGGTTTTTTTTATTACATTTTTTGTTACGTTTTCGAAAGAAGTCTCTTTATGCTCACCATGGCTGCATCTTTTTTTTTTATCGAAAATACAGTAAAACATTAATATTTCAATACATGAAATATTATTACAATTTAAAATAAATGTTTTCTATTTCAATATATTTTTAAAGGTAATTTATTCCTGTGAGAACAAAGCTTTTCAACTTTTCAAATTTTCACCAGCCATTGCAGTTGTGCTGTGTAATATTTTTTGTGGAAAACATTTTACATTTATTCAGGATTCTTTGGTGAATACATAGTTCAAAAGAACAAAATAGAAACTTTTGTGACATTATAAATGTCTTGAGTGCATCCTTGGTGAATAAAAGTATTAATTTCTTCACATAAAAATCACCTTGAGAGTTTTTTTTTTTTGCCTAGCAACATGTATACTTGCACAAACACACTGTGCGCTCTTGTGTGTGTGTGAGTAATGCTGACTTGTGTGTTTAATTTTAGAAGCTGTAATGAGAGTGATATCATCAGTCCGTGCTTCTGAAAACAATCTGGAAAATGTCAATCTCTCTCTCTACATGTGTCTGTATGTGTGTGTTAAAGTGGGTAGTGCTTCTTAACTATACCCTCCACACATGAAACACACATGGTACGCAGACACAAACACAGTCAAAAACATGGAAAGCTTCATACACACCTCATCACAGCAACCGCGACACCTCTCCTGTCGCAAAACCTCACCCACATTCCTAAGCATATTAAAATTCAACAGTTCTGTTCATTCTTTAGCTCTCTTGTTTCAATGGCTTTTTGTCCTTGTAACTTCACCCTAAACGTTTCATCAGCGCTAGCCTGTTAGCTAAGCTACCTGACTTCTTATTAGCATATATTAATCAATTACCACTGATTATTCCTGACTTTCCAAGAAGTCCTCCACTGAAGTGATAATCCGCGGAAGAGAGCGGCGAGAAAAGGCAGAGAGAAGAGAGAAGACAGCCACTACAAAGTGTGCGCTGGTGCGTTGGGCGGTAGCTATGTCCTTGTTACGTATGTTAATGTGCTAATAAAACTTGCGGGAACAGGAAGCCCCCACTTTATAAATGACTAATTAAGATAACGAGGAAAGATGTAGTGGCCATGTCATTTCAGATTAATTCACTTAGAGAACAGATTAATCTCCCAATCAGAGGCAAAGATTGAGACTGAAGATGATTCTGGAAGATTAGAGCTGTCACGTACATGCTAATGCACATGAAGTCATCTGTGATAGATAGCAGAGGCTTCTGTCATCCATCACACTATCATATCACAGAACCATCTTTAAAAATGGGCCTGTTACCATGGTAACTATAAATTGTTTATGGTAGGTGCTAACTTCGTATCAAGCACTACTGTTATATAAAAAAAAAACTTAACAGAATGACAGAAAGATACAGATAGAAAGGGAACCCAGATTAATTTAATACATTTTTACAGTTGTAGGTAGTACTATATGCTATTTTCAATGTTCAGACTTATATTGTAAATTTAAAAAATGTACTTAAAATGTTTTTTAATTTAAAAATATGTAAATTTGAGTTTGTGTTTACATAATATATGTGTGTGGACTGTGTATATTTATATGTATATAAATACACACATACACAAGCATGTATATAGTTAAGAAATATATGTAA
>NW_015625577.1:442131-478038 GCF_001515625.1 Sinocyclocheilus rhinocerous
ATATATATATATATATACACGATTTGATCGTGTGTATATACACACACACATTCTTTTGATGATTTTTGTGTTTTCATTGTATTAAATAATATTTATTTTATATCATATTTATTTATAATTTATATATTTATACATACACAGCAAGAGAAGAATTCCATGGAATATTCATTCATTTTTTTAAAGAATTTTCCCTCACATACACACACATGAACCCATATAATATTTATTCACGCTCACATATGCTTCTTTACCTATTATACACACTCACACAATGACACACATGTGTTCAGCCACTCAGTCTCACACACACACACACACACTCAGACTGCTGCCCCGGGGCAGGCAGTGTAATGGGATCCTGAGTGTTATTTTTTGCGGAATAAAATAAATCCCACTAATTAGCATGTTAAAGTGATTGATGGGATCGCAGGGCCGTCTGTGAGCGGGGCCGCTCCGCTTCGCGAGAACAAGAAGGGGGAGAAAAAAAGGGAAAAGACAGAGAAAAAAGGTTTAGGAATGAAAGGAAAACTAAATGAGTGACTAGTAATGGGAGAAAATAACACAGAAAGGAAATACAAAGAGGAAATATACTGACAGAGAGAAAGAGAGAGGTTATCGGAGAAAGAGAAAAATATATTTTTTCTAATCTCCGCAGTTCTTCTCTTTCTCAGCATTGCTGTCTTTGTAAACGCATCTGACTGAGAAACGCAGAGAGGCGAATGGAAGGAGAGCGCAAGAGAAAACTAGTCATGTACAAGCAGAATGGGTTTAATGAAGGGAGAGCGGGAGAGTTCGGGAATCTGATACGGTAACTCGATCGAGTTTGTCATCTGTATATGTGTTTGTACATGCACCTGTGTTTAAAGTGTCCAGATTAGTGCTGACCCTCAGAAAGGACTCTGATTCCGTCTCACGTTAACACACGGCTCACGTTTCTCCACTGCCTTTATGCACAAGGTGTTAAGCTGTGTTTAAAAAGCACATATCCACTTTCTGAGCTCGCTCACACACACGGTTTTTATATTTCACTATCATAAGAACCATCTTTAAAAATGGGCCTGTTACCATGGTAACTATAAATTGTTTATGGTAGGTGCTAACTTCGTATCAAGCACTACTGTTATATAAAAAAAAAACTTAACAGAATGACAGAAAGATACAGATAGAAAGGGAACCCAGATTAATTTAATACATTTTTACAGTTGTAGGTAGTACTATATGCTATTTTCAATGTTCAGACTTATATTGTAAATTTAAAAAATGTACTTAAAATGTTTTTTAATTTAAAAATATGTAAATTTGAGTTTGTGTTTACATAATATATGTGTGTGGACTGTGTATATTTATATGTATATAAATACACACATACACAAGCATGTATATAGTTAAGAAATATATGTGTAAACGCATCTGACTGAGAAACGCAGAGAGGCGAATGGAAGGAGAGCGCAAGAGAAAACTAGTCATGTACAAGCAGAATGGGTTTAATGAAGGGAGAGCGGGAGAGTTCGGGAATCTGATACGGTAACTCGATCGAGTTTGTCATCTGTATATGTGTTTGTACATGCACCTGTGTTTAAAGTGTCCAGATTAGTGCTGACCCTCAGAAAGGACTCTGATTCCGTCTCACGTTAACACACGGCTCACGTTTCTCCACTGCCTTTATGCACAAGGTGTTAAGCTGTGTTTAAAAAGCACATATCCACTTTCTGAGCTCGCTCACACACACGGTTTTTATATTTCTACACCTGTGTTGTGTTTTTACACATTTGTACTGTAATTTAATTCTCTCCTCCGCCTTCTCCTCCTGGTCTTTCTCCCGTTAAACATCTCTTTTTTGAGTCTTTAAAGGGATAGTTCACCCAAAAATGAAAATTCTCATCGTTTACTCACCCTCGTGTTGTTCCAAAACTTTATGACTTTCTAAAACTTTCTTTTATCTAATCTAAATCAGAAGGGACTGGGTCTGTCAGACTCCACAAGTATATCAAAAAAGCATTATTTGCCATAATAATTCATTTCTTAAGTCATACAATAGCTTTGTGTGAGAAACAGACTGAAATTGACCAAACGTCATTAACAGCAATGGTGCCATATTTGTTTTGCAAAAAGGGACATTTTTATTAATCTTTTAAATGTTGGTCTCTTCCTCGCACAGAACTATTATTTAGCTGCAGAAGACTTGTAATATAGCAAACAAGTCTTATAGACTACTTTTAATGATACTTTCATGGTGCTTTTTTGCCTGTTTGGAGCTTGACAGGTTTAGTCCCCATTCACTTACATTATATGAAATGAGAGGCTAAGACATTCTTAAATCAGATTAAATTAAATTGAATTGGCTTTTGTGTTAAAAAAGAAAACTATCATTTTGGAAAGACATGAGGGTAAGTAAATGATGACAGAATTTTAATTTTTGGGTGACCGTCCCTTTAAAACTGATCCTCAACAGTAGCAGCTGAAAAGACATGAAGCAGACCCGGGATGGGAAAAAAGAGAGAGGGAGAGAGAGAGATAAAAGGGGCAATAAAGAAGAGAATAGAGCAGATGAAAGGATAGATCAGGTCAAGGGTCAAGTGCATTCCATCAGCTCCCACTTGACTTATTAAGACACAACAATAAGCCAAATCACTGAGAACACACACAACCCTCAGCACAAATTGATTCTCGACCATATGAACAGTTTGAATGAGCCACACAAACCTGTATCTTTCTTTCTCTCTCATCATTTCTATAAACATGTTTTCCATTTAGGTTAACTTGATGCACTAATTAACTAAAATTAAAACTGAAATAAAAAATAATAAAAACTATATATAGACAAATTGAAAAAACAAATGAAAACTAAAAAAATGACAAAAGCACACAATAAAATTACTAAAACTTTAAATAAAATTTTAATGAAATTGCAAAATATAAAAATAAAAACATTCAAAATATTAATAACAACTATATAATAGTATCTCAATTATACATAAACAACACTGATATATGTACAGATGTAATGCATATTAAGCTAATGAATATATATATTAAATACATTTATATGCTTTCTGTCCATATCTACAGTGCCATACAAACCATACATGTATTTTCCCTTCATCACCATCTCTCTTCCTTTTTTTTCTTAATTTAAAAGTCAGATGGCAAGATGGCAGGAGGCTCATCCTTCTTTCTTTTCAAACACCATCTTCTTATTTGCATTGATGCTGGGTTAATGCAAAAGGCCCAAGAGAGTGAGTCAATGGAACTCATCCAAACACAAACACAGAGTTTCCCCTTGGGTCCAAGCACACTTAGAGACCTCACAAATCCAGCTTCTTTGACAACGGTTAGGTCAGCCTAGATAAAGAGGATCCATTAGGGCCAGAGAGAGAGAGAGGGAGGGTGGATGAATGGAGAGAGAGAGAGAGGGAGACGTGTCAGCATGCTCATAACTCTAAGAGAGAAAGTTTTGTTGTCGAGGTTCACATCACATGTGTTTTAATTAACTGGTGTCATTAACAGTCTCATTTGCATAGACAAAACGTTTGGATAGAGTTGGTCTCAAGGGTCCTGTATGTCATGCTGTACATTAGCCCTCTCTCTAATTCAACATTCAAACAGCTTTATTGGCATGGTAAAAAAAATAACATTATGTATATAGGGTAGAGTACGTACACATTTACACACATAGACACAATAAGATGATAATAGCTAGAAAAGGGCAGTTTGTCAAGACGAGCTTTAATATGTGCTTACAAAGCCTTGCTGGAAAGTTTGAAAAGTTTGAAAGTTTGGGCATTCTTGGGGGTTGCTAGGCAGTTAATATGCTGTTGCTAGGGCGAGTTTGATAGACTTAGCTAAAAGCAAAGTGTGGCAGTCTGAAATTTTCAGTAAAAGTCTGTGGGATTTGGTGCTATGTTAGTAGTCAATTTTGGCTTCAGATAAAGAAATGTCAAAATGATTATTCTAAATGCTGTAAATAAATGCTGTTCTTTTTAAACTTTTTATTCATCAAAGAATCAAAGAAAAAATCACAGGTTCCAAAAACATATTAAGCAACACAACAGTTTCGACACTGATAATAAATTATTAGAATGATTTCTGAAGGATCATGTTACACTGAAGATTGGAGTAATGGCTGATGAAAATTCAGCTTTGCGTCACAGAAATAAATTATATTTTAAAGTATATTAATATAGGAAACCAATATTAGAATTTGCAATAATATTTAACAATATTACTGTTTTTGTCTGTATTTTTGATCAAATAAATACAGCCTTGGTGAGCATAAGAGATATCATTAAAAAACAATTTTGTAGAATTATATATGCAAATGATTTTGTAGAAATATATATATATATATATATTAGTGCTGTCAAATGATTAATCGTGATTAATCGCATCCAAAATAAGTTTTTGTTTACATAATATATGCTGTGTATATTTATTATGTATATATAAATACACACACATACATGTATATATTTAAGAAAAATATGTTATGTTTATATATTAAATATATTTATCTGTAATATAAATAATATAAGTAAATACATGTAAATATTTTCTAAATATACAGGTGCATCTCAATAAATTAGAATGTCGTGGAAAAGTTCATTTATTTCAGTAATTCAACTCAAATTGTGAAACTCGTGTATTAAATAAATTCAATGCACACAGACTGAAGTAGTTTAAATTACTCTAGAAATCGTCATTTTGAGGTTTATAGCGTTAAATCTATCTATCTATCTATCTATCTATATATATATTTCTTTTCTTTTTTTACCAATAAATGCAGCCATGTTGAGCATGAGAGACTTCTTTCAAAAACATAAAAACATCTTATGACCCCAAACTATTATTAATAATATAAATGTTAAAAAGGTTTCGTTATAACTATTTACAAAAATGTTTCCAAGCATTTTATGCCTGTTGCATGATCATTAGTCATTTTAATTTTTAGTTTGGTGCTCCTGTCCCTGTGACTAAGCCATTGGTTTCTTTCCCTTCTGCCCTTGATGATGGTTCTGGCTGTCTGCTCGCCTCTATTCTGTTGTGTTTAAAGTTTAAAGTTTATAGCTGTTATGCTAGAAAGGTTTTGTGTGTGTGTGTGTGTCTGTGTGACTGCGGCCAAGTGGTTTAAAGGTTCAGTTAATAGTTCACTCATAGCTCTCTCTGTGTGTGTGTGTAGCTGACTCATGGTCATGCATGGTTGTGGTGTGTGGTTTTTCTAGCAACTGATGCTACAGTAGCATAACAGCTCGGTCAAATTTCTGCTAGGCCACTGTGAGATTAAATGGAGAGCGAATGGAGATTTGGCTGCCCGAGTTTATTTTAATGAGATATAGAACATAAACTACAATGGAGTTCAGAAGAGCAGTGTCTCAAACTGTGCTCAGATTTCAATGAAATCTCAATATGTAGATGTCAGTATCATTCAAAACAATAAAACATTCCTATGGGTATTTTGTCTATCTGTCTGTCCATCCGTCTGTCTCTGTGACAGTTTGAGTAACGACTGATTAGCGCACACTCTTCTTCTAATAGTCTCAAAGTCAGATAGAGACGTGAGCGAGTGTGTAGACGTATGTTAATCGATGCGTCTGTAGGTAATGTCCTAAATCCAGAGCAGACGGGTCGATAGATGCTGGTTGGCTGTAAATCTGGCGAGCGGACGAGAGTTGCATCATCGCTCGTAATCAAACTCTTGGGTAAAATGATTACAGGCGGAGTTTGTTGATCCACCGAATTCTCTATTTGTCATGCCAATAAAGTTTGAGTGAATTTGATATCATTGCGAGATGAGGATGACCTCACGAAACGAGGAATGAATCCGAAACAAACTATTCAAAAGAGGCAATCCAAATGAGAACCATCAGACTCGAAACTCACCTTGGTTTTGTTTGAACGTTAAACATTAACACAGAACACAAGAATTGATTTGCACTTCAGAGAGCGAGTTCACTAACTGTGTACTTTAATCTCTAAGAAGAGTATCAGTGTTGTTCAGCTTCTATGAACCATTAAATAACAAGTGAGTAAACACTTGACTGTTGACCAGATTGATTCAGTTTGTACATTTTGACCTTTACAGAAAAGAAATCGCTCGGAAACATGCCTGTATTTCTATGCAAAATAGAAATTGCATTATAAAGATAACACAAGAGGTCTTTGCACAGAGCATGTGTGTTTTGAAAATGGTTGCTAACATTAAACTATTAAACTAAAATGTTTAAATCTGGACATTTTTATGTACAATTTGCAGTGCTGAACTTATGTAAAAACTGACAAATTTCATTTAAATAACATCTATAATTCTGCTTATAGTCCCTCGTGTTTTTTTCTTTTTTGTTGTTCATCGTTCTGGGCAGTTCTTGGCTGATTAAATCAGTCATGTTCTTGGCCAAATTGAACAGAATTTGTAACACCCGGGAATAGATTTGATTACAAATGAATCCATTTGTAGTTCACATCGCCCTGTTTATATGTCAACCTGATCTCTTTGTACTTCACAGATGTGTTTGTCATGTTACATGTGACGGCTTGGTGTATTATGCATGTGATATGATTTTCATTTGCGGTGGGATATGTTTTAGATTTACCGCCCATCACATGTGGACACGTCTGACCTGTGTGTTCTGTAGAGCAAAGAGGACAGCCTCAGGCAAACACACACACATATGTATCTCAGATTACACTGTATTGATTAATATTTTTGTGATCATTTTTCTGCACGGCTCATAGTTTTGTTCTATATAGGAAATGGTGTTTTAAAATGTTTGCATGACGAGTGTGTGTGTGTGTATGAGAGCAGGAGTGCGTTCGGGCAGCGTAACCATTGTCTGTGCTTTGTACCATTGTGTACCAGTGTGGGTCAGGAACTACAGGCAATGAATGCTGGCACAAAGTAAGGTCACCATGTACCTTCTCTCTCTCACACACACACACACACACACACACACACAGTGTTCTCTCTCTTTTCATTCTCTCACTGACTGTGTGATAGTTCATATGTGTTCTCTCTCTCATAAGTGTCTGCCAAGAACATAAATGTAAATAGAGGAAACAATGATGGGATCTGCAGGGTTCTGGCTCAAGAGTTTAGATACTGTCTGATCTGGAACTCTCTTTAGTCGAGAGGAACTTTCAAGCTTGAATACATAAACAGAGCTGTAATTTACTCACTACAGCATAATATACAAATGACTACGAATTCAAATGTCTGTCATTCTCAGTCATTTTTCTTAATTTTTCAACATCTATCTATCTGTCTCT
Organism: Sinocyclocheilus rhinocerous; assembly: GCF_001515625.1. Lineage (NCBI taxonomy): Eukaryota > Metazoa > Chordata > Actinopteri > Cypriniformes > Cyprinidae > Sinocyclocheilus > Sinocyclocheilus rhinocerous. The sequence continues at coordinate 449,392 of NW_015625577.1, forward strand.
GTCTGTATGTCTGTCTGTCTGTCTGTGTCTGTCTTGTCTGTCTGTAAAAAGAAAAAAATAATGAAATAAAAATAAACACAATATACAATTACTATATTGCTCAGCAATAAAAAATAATAAAAATCATGAACATTTATCATATTTATTGTATTACATGTTCTGTCCATCTATTTATCTCTGTCTATCGGTCTATCTATATGTTTGTCTGTCTTTCTGTCTGTAAAAAATGATAAAGAAATAAAAACAATAAAATTACTATATTGTTCAGTTATTTAAAAACAGCAATAAAAATAACATTTATCATATTTATTGTATTACATGTTCTATCTATATATCTATTTATCTGTCCGTCTGTCTGTCTGTCTTTCTGTCTGTAAAAAAAGAAAAAAAAAGAATGAAATAAAAATAATAAAATTACTATTTTGTTTAGCAATAAAAATAATAAAAATCATGAACATTTATATTTATTGTATTATATGTTCTATCCATCCATCTATCGATCTAATCTGTATGTCTGTCTGTCTGTCATTCTATTAAGTATAATCTTTTGCTTTATCGATCTCTAATGTAGCATCTTTTTATAAATCATTCGCTCTTTTATTCTGTATATTTGTCTATAGTTCTGTCTAATGCTCTAGCTTTTTCTTATTTTTGTCTGTCTGATTTCATCAGTCTTTCTGTATGTCTGTCAATATTTTTTCAATTGAGAACATCCCTAAAAGTGGATTTTTGTTACATTGAATTAACATGACTGCTTTTGAGGACAAATTTCAGCAGTTGTGTAGCTAGAAGTATCACAGCTAGATCAGAAGCATCAAGCTACCACACTACCATGATCTGATTGTGACAATCCAGTCCAGATGCCCACTCTCTCTTTCTGTGTGTGTGTGTGTGTGTGTGTGTGTGTGTGTGTGTGTGTGCTGGAGTCAGTTGTCAGTGGGGTATGGGTCATTAAGTTGGTGTCCTTTGTTTTGTCAGTTTGTTTTGTTGAGCCCTGCTGTACTGAGTAAAACCAACCAAGCTGAAAATTGTCTGCAGCATGTTCAGCCCCCCCAAACACACACACACGGCCTGGAGTGGGAAGGCACTTCCCCTCATTCCAGCCACTTCACCCTAGATTGATCACAGATCAGCTTACACCTCTTTCTCTGTTTTCTCTCTGTCTCTCAAGTCTAGTTCTAATCAGGTTGTTTTTATGTCACATTGTAGCAAATAAAGTGTTTCCAAGCAGTACAATTAAAAAAAAAATCATAATGACATAAACAAGGAAAACTGAACATAAAAACCCACACTTAACCAGCCCAAAGATAAAATCTCATTGTGACAGTATTTATTAAAACAACAAGCCCCATGAGTGATTTCATCCTAATGAATTACATCACAACATCATGTAGCACCATAAATGACTGTGACTGGATGACTCTTTAGCGGAGTATTAATCAATACAAATATTATTGGTAGATAATTTAAGGGAAAAAGTGCAAGTCTGGTGTAATCATTGTTGTGTCTGGTTTTATGAATTGTGGCTATGTGTCTTTGACTAGAGGTATTGAATGGTTTGTGCTCTGCCCTCTACTGCTCATTTTTCGCCTGTATGGTGTGTATCTCAGCTATGATATTGTATATTGTACAATACAATTTTAAATTTTTTTAATTTGAAATATTATTAAATAATATTTTGCCTTTTATGTTAAGGAAAGTGTTTTATGGTTTATAAATTGCATAAACTTTAATAAAGTGTTTCTCATTAGTTTTCTCCTCTATAATGTTATACAGTGTTGTAATTATTTGGAAAAATATCCTTCTATTACCCAATTACACTTTGACACACCAATAAATCAAAGCATGCTGCTAATAACGGGACTTTAATTTTGGCTCGTTTTTCTGAGCGTCCAGTTCCTCTCTACTTTTCTTTTCTAATCTTTTTCTAATTAAGTGTTTTCACCTGTTGAACCGCACAAAGGACACTGCCCCGGCATTCTGGGACGCCCTGAAGGTCCTGCTGGGAGCCAATGAGAATTTGCGGAATCTGCGAATGATCTTTATTGTTGCAGAGCAGCAGGCCTGTTACCGTGGCGCTTTGATGTGCCGCCAATCAGAGTGCAGATTTTAAATATGTGCACATGTCCAACAAACTAGAGCACAGGGACCTGGAATACATCACCGTGTGTGGAATAATTAAACCCGGATTCAGGAGGGGGAGCAGAATTTGCCAGAAGTGAAGAGGAAAAAAAGGAAACATAGAGTTCAATCAACAATATCAGTCTTGGTGACACTTGGCTTCAATTCAATTGGCTATATATCCAAGTGGACCAGCCAATGGTATGTAACCAATCTTAGACGCCCTGGGTTCCCAACATGTGCAGGCATAATATGGCATATGGTATACTTTACATTTTAAAACATTAAGCATTATTTTGCACATTAGTTTGCATTGAACATTATTTTAATGGATGTTAAAAATAGTTATTTCCTAATTGCAAAGTTATTCATTCTTTGTGTTGCTACTTTCTCAAAAAATATAGTGAAAAAATAACAGTATTTAACTAAATATTAAAAAAAGAAAAATTAGTTTGCAGCACAACCTTAAGTAATGATTCTAATGAATCATTGAATCATTTTCTGTTTTGAAATGGTTCATTAAAATGAACATTCCGGACAAACTGATTCGTAAAAAAGAATCCCCAACACTAATTAAATGTAATTAAAAGATTTGCTGCTGGACAATAAATGTGTGAGAACTTAGTTTACTAGTAATTGGCAGTTTTAAACCTGAATACACACAGACTCATGGGGACTAATGTCACGGTGGGGACCTAAATTGAGGTCCCCACGGGTAAACAAGCTAATAAATCACACAGAATTAAGTTTTTTGAAAATCTAAAAATGCAGAAAGTTTCCTGTAAGGGGTAGGTTTAGGTGTAGGGCAATAGAATATACGGTCTGTACAGTAGAAAACCATTACGCCTATGGAGAGTCCCCACAAGGATAGCAAACCAGACATGTATGTGTGTGTGTGTGTGTGTGTGTGTGTGTTTGTGTTGAAACTCTAGAGGATGTTGCTGAGTGTGAAACTACTAGAATTTCACAACATTTAATTACGGCTTGTGGAGTGAGAGGTCAAAGCAGAGTAGATCTTCCTGTTTGTGTGTGTGGGTCTGTCTATCTATCTATCTATCTATCTAGTTTTGTTATTCAACTGTATTACATGATCAGACGTAATTTATATCCTCTTCTTTTTCCACGTCAGACTTCACGTCACACGTCTTTTTCATTTTCACTTTGTCACTTTGTTACATCTCTCTCTGTCTCTGTGTCATTCGCAGCAGCTGTTTGTGATATTCTCTCTGGTTTAGCCCCGTCCTGTCCGGGTCGAAAATGATGCGGTGTATCTTTACACAGGGTTTAATTTAATTGCCGTATTTTTCTCGTATAAATGCTTAATTTAAGTGCCCAAGGCAGCGCTGCTAAAGTCAATAAAAGACTGAGAATAGGCTTTATAGGGCCTGTCTATGCCTGTAATTAGAGCCTCCAGGCACAGCCAAAAATCTCTTAAATAAATGGTTATGCAAGAAAGACATGCTGAGTGAGGGGAGGCAGGGAGCAAGTGAAAAAACCATTAGAGAGAGCGCGAGAGAGAGAGAGAATACAAATCATCATCTGTACAGACACCTCGGGGACGGCCTCATCCTGACAGCAGCGTTACCACACACACACACACTCACACAACTGTGAAAATAAAACAAGTGAAAAGTGGGTAATTCATAGTCAAAGCAAAGGACTGTGAGTGCGAGAAAGAGAGATATCAATGCAAAAACCTTCGTAAATATAAATGAAATATGACAAGAGGGATATAAGAAAACAGGAAGAAAGGAAAACTGTGAAAAGCAGGAATCCCATGACGCAACCTTCATTGTGCAAAGGTTACTAATGGGACTTAATGGAGTTCTCAGTTATTTTCATTTAAAAGTGACTTTTTTAATCATTCAAACATTTTTATCAGTCTTTAAGGGAAATAGAAATAGAAATTGTTGACACATTAAGATTTAAAGCTAAAAATTGGCATAACTTTGGTTATTTGTTGTTTAAAGAATTTAATGAGACATATTTGAGTCATATTGAAATATATGACTTTTTGATTAAAGGTTTTTGTATCTTGAAAATCTAAGCACAGTTTGAGACAAGTCACTTCTTAAACTTAAGTCTCCATTGCTCCCCATTCTGCATAGACACAATCTATAGATCGATATCTCAGAACAATTTGATGTGAAATGTTCGAGTTCCTATTGAGATATTTGGTTATTGAATGCAGACTTTGATATTTTGGTAAACTGAACAAAGTTTGAGACGCTGACATGCCTCCAGATGAAACTCCAGTTGGTCTTTTCCTCAAGAGACCATTAATCTCATTGCTGTCTAGGAGAAACAGTTGAGAAATAAAATAGATCTTATTTGTCTTCTACGTTTCTGTGACATTTAACGTGACCTTGATGTGTGTCCACGTTTCTGAATGAGTTTGTTTCTCCTTAATGAAAACGTGTGTGTTTCTGGATCACTGACATCCCAGAGTTAATTGCCTGAAACGGTGTGTGTGTGTGTGTGTTGAATTCTTGTTCACTTGAGGGAATACAGGTTTCAGGGGAAGTGGGTTGAACCAGTGTAATGTGTGCGTGAGTTTGTCGAATTGGGTTTCTAAAGCTCCCGTATCCACTTACCCTGATTGGAGAGTCTCAAATGTGGCCATGGAGATGCTAAGATGAGATGAAATGCTAATTTTGATGGCCGTTTCATACGTACCACCAGCTGCTCCGCAATACATCATGAGCTTAGTGGACAAATGAACAATATTTCTGTTTTCATCAAATTGAGTCACACATAACTCACCATTTGCAGCAACTCAAGCTATATATTGACAACAAATAGGCCTTGCTCTACAGTTGGTGTGTGTGTGTTTTGATTATAGATGATAGCGTTTGGAGCAGATAACTCGCCAGGAGACTGGAGCAGAGACCAGCCAGGCCAAATTCTGCAAATCCCCGCAGACCACCCAACACTGCAGCCTCTGTTCATGCATGTGTGTGTGGTGATGTGTATGATAGCAGCGCTGCTCTTTACACACTCATGTCTCTTAGCATCTACGTCAGTGTGTGTTTCTGTGTGTGTGTTCACACTGTTGTCTGTGGGTGTTTGTTTTTTCAGCATTGTTTGTTAGGACGTGAAAGGCTGTGGCCCTCGTGCACACACGGACACACCGTTTGGCGCCAGACAGGCGCTGTATCTGCTCTCAGGGATGTTGAGGGTCCGTGGGGATGGAGGGAAAGCTTGAACGAAGGAGAGGGGAACAAGGGAGGGATGGATAGTGGGTCAGATTGGCATGTAAGAGCGGTTCTGTTCTTTTATCAGCTTTTAAAAGTCTTCCAGAGACCCCACTGCACATTAGAACCTTTGTCTGGACTGAGGTGTGTGTGTGTGTGTGTGTGCTTGTTTTAGTGTAGTTGTGAGGGAGTTCCTTAAAATGCATCAGAAATGTAAAACAGACTTCTGAGACCTCTCTATTTTAGTGAGTCCTATTTCATATTAATGTCTTAATTTAAATCTAAAAATGCCTAAATGTGTCTTTAAGGCTTGGGTTTAGCATTAAGGTGTAGCATAATTACCTCAATTTAAGAACAATAGAAATGTATCAAGTATTTTAAAAAGATTTTTGAACCAACATGCAACATTTTTTGCATTTTGCAATTTTTATATATATATAATTATTTTGATGCACAACGCACGTTTTCCACTGTGCACTTAAAAAAACACTCACCAACCAATAAGATGTTAAAAAAAATTACATTTTGCATTCAAAAAAACAAAACAAAACAAATTAAATAATAAAAATTGCAAGTGTGCAATGTGAACAATTTTTATATGAGTTTTCTCTGGTTATTTGTATTTGCTTTGTTGCTCCAATAACATGTATTTATTTATTTATTTTTTATAATATTAAGGAATATCTGCTGATAATAATAAGAAAAATACATTGTGTCCGTATATATATATATATATATATATATATATATGTATTTTTTCCAGTAATAAGATAAAATTGCCTTTTTTAAATTTGATTATTACTGACAGTTGTAGTCACTTTGTATTGAGCTTTTTTGTGGACTTTTTTTGTGCAAAATATCAGCTACCAACTTTTACTTTCATTCGTGTAAACTTTTCTTAAACAAAAAAGAAAGAAATCTGTATTTTTAAACATGCAAATTAGTAACAGTGTTCTTGTTTAATACCTATCAGTGATCAGTCTTTTTTTTGTTGTTGTTCCAGACTGATTTAAATGCTGAATCAGCAGTTTGCATTGTCATACATCTCTTAACGTTCATTTTCGCTTGTTGTGTGCCTGCCTAGAACATCTGAGCGTGTAGGACGTTGGAGCCGGTGGATGGTGAATGGAATACTCTGGTCATGAGGAATGTTCTACAGGAGAATGCAGAATGTTCCTCTGTATTCCAAATTCTATTTTCTGCGCTCCAGCAGCATGCTGTGGTTTACACACAGAGGAGTGGAGCTTCTCATTAGCCGCACTGCTCCGCCTGGTTGCCGTATAATAACGGACAGGACCAGCTCGCCCTCGGCCGCTGACCTGAGACCAGCCCTGTACATGCGCTGGATAATCGTCCAGGTTGGGGAGGATGATCCCAGGTCAGCATCTACCCACAGCATGTAATGACAGCCCTCTTTCAGGACACAGAGTTTCTATTGGCCGGTGTTCAGGCTTAAGGGGTTACGGAGAGTTCCCCTGGCACCTACACAAACACACACACTTTTGGATCTGACTCACAGTCGCTTTGGTCTAGTTACAGTGTGCCAGAACCAATGAAGTGTGTGTGTGATTCATTGCACAGAACCTGCAGCACTGGATCGTACTGTAACGCCGTGAACTCGGGTCCTTCCTGCTTTAAAAGATGGTGCTCATTGGCCTAAGCATCTCAATGCTTTATTGTGCAGCAAAAGTTGAGAGAGTTTCATAAACTGAAAGGGCAAAAAAAGAGAGGATACTGAAAACCAGGAGCATGTCAGGCAGGGTAGGTGATGCTGGTTGAAAGTCTCTTCACATCCCGATAGCAATCACTAAGTTAAGTGGTCTAAATGTATTTTTATGCATTTATACTGTCTGTGGAAGGCGTAGGACCATAAAATGTTTATCCAATCATATTCCTTGGTCCGGGGGCTACGAAAGGCTGTCCTACCTGCCTGTCAACATATGTGACCCTGAACCACAGAACCAGTCATAAGGGTCAATTTTTTTAAATTGAGATGTATCTGAAAGCATCATCATCTGAACATCAATATATTATAATATGAAAGGCTGTCCTACCTGCCTGTCAACATATGTGACCCTGAACCACAGAACCAGTCATAAGGGTCAATTTTTTAAAATTGAGATGTATCTGAAAGCATCATCATCTGAACATCAATATATTATAATAAATAAGCTTTCCATTGATGTATGGTTTGTTAGGATAGGACAATATTTGGCTGAGATACAACTATTTAAATATCTGGAATCTGAGGGTGCAAAAAATCCAAATATTGAGAAAATCGCCTTCAAAGTTGTCCAAATGAAGGTCTTAGCATATTACTAATCAAAAATTAAGTTTTGATATGTTTACAGTAGGAAATTTACAAAATATCTTCATGGAACATAATCTTCACTTAATGTCTTAATATCCTAATGATTTTTGGTATAAAAGAAAAATCTATAATTTTGACCCATACATTGTATTGTTGGCTATTGCTACAAATATACCTGTGCTACTTATGACTGGTTTTGTGGTCCAGGGTCACATGCATTTGCATACCTCCATATACCCTTTCTGCACAGACGTGATACGTCATCAGCACGTTCTATTACGCTATTGCAGACCGAGCGAGAAAGGAAGGTGTAATTTTTGTAAAATTATGCGCTATGTACTGTAATGTTTTCTCACCAGTGAATGAGACAAGAGATAATCTGACAGCGTTGCATTCAATCCTCCACCGACGCTGCGTTCGTGTCTTTTGGAGGAGGCGTGGCTTTGGAGAGTGATTTGCAGGGAGAGTGGGATCTTATGCTATCAAAGCTAGCTTGCTATTGCTAGCATCTCCAAAATCGCCTACCCTGCCTTTAACAGTTTGTTGCCCAACATTCTTGGAGATAATCCAAAATTATTGTTTCTCAAATGATTGAGTTTCGATTTGAAGAACAAGCTTACCAACCAGTTTGCCTGCAAATCAGCCTAATTAATATTCATGAGCAAAGCTGATTTCTGTGTCCCTCCCACTTTTTAGACAATTTTTACACCCCTAATTAGAACTTCACATGTTGTTAGGAAAATTGTATGTAAAATTGCATTAATCTGGTTCAGCCCACAGTGAGATTCTCAAAACTTCTCATAAGTAAAGTAGTGACTAGGCATAATGTGATAAAGTGACAGTAGCTTTTTTTTTTTCATCATAACCTGGCAAAACTTCAAGCTATTTTGTCGGTTTCTATTAGGTTGTGCTGGGTAGCACCGCCCACAGAAAAATCTTATTGGTCCAAAAATCTCACACAGTTAGCTACATATTAAACATGAATCGTGTTCGGACTGGCTATGATTATGTCCCTTTGTGTAGTTTTTCATTTTCAGGGGTGAAGAAATAATCAAAATCATGGGGCGGGCACATTAAAAAACTTGTCAGCATGGCATTTTTGAAATTCTAAGAATCTAATTTCCCATAATGTTATATGCAAACAACATTTTTTTTTACATTTTTTATAAATAAATAAAATAAATAATTTAATTTAATTTAATTTAATTTAATTTAATTATTTATTTTATTTTTGTATCTATTTATTTATAAAAAATGTAAAAAAAAATGTTTGAATGAAACTTTTCGCATCATGCCTTGTTGGGACACTGTGTGCTGTTTGGATTCATACGTTTACTGCTGTGATTTTGTCTCACACTGTCATACGCTTGTCTCTGTGCATTGATTCTGTTTAGTGTGTGTGTGAGTGTCTGAGTGATGTATTTTCTGTATGAATATCTTTTCCTTTCATCCAGTGTCAGCATCCGTTCGACGTGTCTGTTTACGTTTGAATTTATCTCTCGCTACTGTACTTTAATCTGTCCTCCAGGCAGAGAGAGGGGGTGGCTGACGCAGGCCTGCCCACAGAAGGAGCCTCCCCGCTGGGCCGAGCGAGGGGCAGGCTGGGGCGTGTTGTTCTGTTCCTCTCCTCCCACCTTTGTGCGGCTCTCCAGGGGTCCGCTTACTTTACGCGCCTCCAGACGCAACCTTTGTGCCCGCAAGACGGAGCCCCCTCCGGGCCGGTCTGAGCCAGGGTGTCAGGATGTAAAGGATGCGTCTGTATATATGTATGTGTTCGTGAGAGAGAGAAAGAGAGGAGACAGGAGATTAAGTTTTGTCTCTTTGCTCTAAAAGGCCAACTGCCAAAACATATAAAAATCGGATTCTCCACACAGTGCCATCTTAAAGATCCTCTCATTCACTTAGATACACCGCCAGTACCATCCCACTCTCACAGTCTTTTCACTAACGGTCACTCACCCAGATAAATACCCGCTGTGCCAGCAATGCTACAGATTTTCAAAGTTCACTGAAAGAAAAAAAAATATATATATATATACATACAGTCAAACCAAAAGTTATTCAGACACCAGATATAATTTTTGCTTCTTTTTTTTTACTAGTGGGTGCAGGACACTATAGTTCATTTATGCAAGTAAGGATAGCAAAATAAAGTAAACTGAGACATATTATACCCAAACATTCATCATACAGTGGCCTACCAGTAAAATTGATAAAAATTTGGAACCAGAAATTATTCAGACACTTTGACATGACCATGTTTTGCTTAAGTGTTTTTCTTTTAATTGCTAATGCGACCTTTTTACACCACAGACTGAACAAAATTAAGCATTGCTTGGTAATTGGCTGACCTAAATTGGTATTATCTAATTGTGTACTTAAATTTAACAACCGACAGCTGACAGCTATTCAACCTAATTCATTACATACCTTTCTATCAAAGTTATCTGACATTATCAAGATGAATTTGTTCTGACACAGTTTAACTCCTGAGTTCTTGTCATATTTATTACTATTTTCTAAACTATAGCAAATAAACTGTGATGTTGAAGGTGTCAGAATAAATTTTGGTTCGACTGTGTGTGTATGTGTATATATATATATATATATATATATATATATATATATATATATTAAAATTCAGAAATTATGTATCAAATTGATTAAAAGAGACATAAAAAAATTCAAAGTAGACATTTTGTCAGTGAATGGAATCCCTTGAAATCGAACCCATGACCTTAGTGTTGCTGGCTGGTTGCTCCACCAATTAAGCAAGAGGAACATCTTGGTAATGTTTGGATGAGTTTATTTACACATTTGCTTTTCATACCACGGTTTGGAGACACATTATTCCAACAACAACACACGCAGACACATTTTTATCACATTATCCGTCTTTTTTTCTGGCCTCTAATGTTTCTGCTGCCAGAGGGCAGACCCTCAACGACACTGGGGTCACCCGGGCGTCACAATGTCACGGCAATGAGCTTTCACCTCTGCCTGTGGCTCCAGGCGGGTTCGAGAGATCAGTGAGTGTGTGTGTGTGTGTGTTTTGAATTCTGATTTGGGATGTTCTTAGGTTCAGAGGTCATAATTACATAGGGTCAAATAGATTACCTTTCACTTAGTCACACACAGACATCTTAAATATATATATAAGCAGAGTATGTGTGTGTTTGTAAGTTTTGGAGTGTGTTTACATATGTATATGGTGCATGTGTGTTTGGGTGTCTTAGCGTGTGTAGTTATGCATAAGTGTGTATAAATTTGATGAGTTTGTGTATATTTTTGTGTTTATTTGTCTTAGTGTATGCTTATGAGTGTGTGTGTGTGTGTGTGTGTGTGTTGGAAGAACCTCTCTCCTCCTCTGAATGCTGTCTTTGAGCAGTACTTTGCGGATTGGCCAAACTCAAATATTTGCTCTCTGCATATTTAATATTTATGATGTCTGAGACAAATATTGAGCCATACAGAGCTGTGTGACCTTTTTCTCTCTTTCCTTCATCTTTTATCTCTCCACTATGTTCTTTTCTTCCGTTTTCTTGCTCCAATAAGTGGCAAGAATGTCCACACGTGGAGTTTGAGATGTCTTCCTTTGTTCCCGCAGGCAAACAACATGCCTCTCTTTAGTCATTTTTCGTCTGGGACAGGAGCAAAGGATGAAACGAAATGAAAAAGAGACAATATTCGGTGATGATTGGGTTGGAGGTGGCAGAGCAGAACTCAGATAGCGACATAGACGTTTAGTCATGGAGAAAGCAGGTGTGCGGTGGAGCTTTAACGGACGGATAACACACAAACACACTGTATCATCAGTCCTTTCAGAAAAAGCCATTAAACTGTTAGCTAAACGACAGCTGAGACTGCATTAGCAACATCGGCGCTGATTAGCATCTGCACGCACACACTCGTGCGAACGTGCACACGGTTAGTCTCGGCGGAGCTGACCTGTTGACACGCCGATCGGTTTGTCAGAGATGGATGGAGTGTGTCAGAACTGTGGAGGAGGAGTGTAAAAGAGATGGAGAGGAGGAGGAGAAAGAGAGAGTGACAGAGGAGCAGATGGATGGGTTTAGGGCATTTACAGAGATAGAGGGAGGCTGTTAAGGGTGAAAAGATGGAAAGAAACAACAGGAAATAGACATGTGAGAGTTCAAACCGAGAAAAGAGTCTGAGACGTCACTTTTTCGGTTATTCAACCTCATAAAAGCATCAAAGCGTGTTTGCATCCCGTCAGCGGCAGCTGGAAGAGCAGATCTGTCTCTTTTATACGTTTGTTTCCTGTCTTCCGCAGATAACATTGAAAGGAGAGAGAGCAAGAGATAGAAAGAAAAGAATGAAAGCGTTTAGAGGCAATGCAGCCTGATGAGAAGCGAGATATCATCTTCCTCCTCCTGTGTGTGTGAGAACAGACGTCAAGAGCCTCGGTGTAAAGGTGATGACATGTTCATGAAGTTTAGCACTGTTCCTAAAAGAGACACGAGTGTCTAACACACTCCATCCTGTCGTCCTCTCACAACATGCGTTTAAGCAGATACACAGGTGGATTTTTACTGCTTTATGTCATGATCAATTCTAGACTGCACATCTGAGTACTATGTGCTTGTGCTTAGAAATGTAGTATTTTATTATATTTAGGTGTAATATAGGTGCTGACATGGTATAGGTATAAAAAAAAGCATTATCACAAATTGCAAAATTAAAGTGCATAGTCAAATACTGTAAAATACAAAGCATTTTTTAAAAATATTTTAAAATGTGGACAAATGAAAAAAGCATAAACACTGTTTTTTATGCATAAAGTCAAGTTTGTAAAAATGTGCCTGTTTCAGAATAGAACCAAAAAAGACACTTGAAAACAGACAGACTAATAATGCATAATATTAATAATTAGGGATGCACCGATACCACTTTTTCCAGTACTCGCCCGATACCGATACTTTTTTTTTTTTGGTACTTGCCGATACCGAGTACCGATACCATTATTTTTATTGCATTTGTAAAATTTTAAAATATTGGGTACAGAAACCAAAAGAGTATGTATAATGTTAGTTGGTTAAGTTTATTTATCAAATAGATAGTCAAACCTAAATTTATTCAGACACCTTCAACATTTTAATAATATATAAAATATATAATTTGTAATATTATTATTAATAATATGTACATACAAAATAAAAATGAACATGAATGAATGAATGAAGTAGTAGACGGTCAAGACGGTCAAATTGTGGTAATGTGTCTGATTTGGAATAAACTAACATTTAATTTAATTTTATCTATCAGGATTTGACTGGATTGTGGATGTCAGGCTAAGATTGTTTAATGTTTTGTGTATGTTTGTATATTATATATAATGTCATTAATGATAGCATGTACAAACAAAAAAATAAACGGATAAACAGATAGTAAATAAATAAAAATAGATTGTCAAGTTTGTGGTAATGTGTCTTGGTTGGAAGTGTTTTAAAGTGTGGAGAAAGTTGTTGTATTTTGTTGAAAGCTTATGAAAACTTTTTTTTTTCCTTAGAATAACACAATAAGACCAGCAACACTATTTAAGATTTGGTCCGTTTTGATTGCATGATTTCTTTAAGATTGAAGCAATGAATGTCAAACTGTTGACAGTAGGCCGAGAGCAGTGTGGATTTGTATGTTGTTTCCCATCTTGTGAAGTATCCCTTGTGTGATCATGTTATTGTCTGCTGTCTGTTTGTTCTCTTCTGATGCATCATTATTGCATTGTGTTGTTGTGAAGTCTGACTGTGTGTGTGTGATGTGCAGATGAGTGGATTCAGCCGTGAGAGTGTGAGAATGCACTGATAACCATGTTCCGCTGTGCCATTCTGTGTTTGAGAGAGTGTGTGTGATCAAGAGAACAGACAGATAGTCGTGTGGCAGCGCGTCTCTGTGTAAATCCTTCTGTTCTCAATTACCACTGGCAGCCAGCGACACTCTCACAAAGACATCGAGAACAATAACTGCTGCTGTGTGTGTGTGTGTGTGTGTGTGTGAGAGAGAGAGAGAGAGAGAGATGCTTCAGTAACTCTCTCTCAACTTGCTGATCTTCTTTTCACTACTTTTGCACTTTTCACTGATTCTCCATACAAGTGGAGCATGTTCTTTATGGATGTTATCGTTCTATCTATCTATCTATCGTTCTATCTATCTATCATTCTATCTTTCTGTCTATCCGTCCATCCGTCATGCTATCTATCTATCTATCTATCTATCTGTCTGTCTGTCTGTCTGTCTATCATTCTATATTGTTTTATCTATCGTTCTATCGTTCTATCTATCTATCATTCTATCTATCTATCATTCTATCTTTCTATCTATCTTATCTATCTATCTATCTATCTATCTATCGTTCTATCTATCTATCTATCGTTCTATCTATCTATCTATCGTTCTATCTATCTATCTATCGTTCTATCTATCTATCTATCGTTCTATCTATCTATCTATCGTTCTATCTATCTATCTATCGTTCTATCTATCTATCTATCGTTCTATCTATCTATCTATCGTTCTATCTATCTATCTATCGTTCTATCTATCTATCTATCGTTCTATCTATCTATCTATCGTTCTATCTATCTATCTATCTATCTATCTGTCTGTCTGTCTGTCATTCTATATTGTTTTATCTATCGTTCTATCGTTCTATCTATCTATCATTCCATCTTTCTGTCTATCTATCTATCTATCTGTCTATCTGTCTATCTATCGTTGAATTGTTCTCTATCCATCCATTCGTCTATCTATCTATCTATCTATCTATCTATCTATCTATCTATCTATCTATCTATCTATCTATCTATCTATCTATCTATCTATCTATCTATCTATCTATCTATCTATCTATCTATCTATCTATCTATCTATCTATCTATCTATCTATCTATCTATCTATCTATCTATCTATCTATCTATCTATCTATCTATCTATCTATCTATCTATCTATCTATCTATCTATCTATCTATCTATCTATCTATCTATCTATCTATCTATCTATCTATCTATCTATCTATCTATCTATCTATCTATCTATCTATCTATCTATCTATCTATCTATCTATCTATCTATCTATCTATCTATCTATCTATCTATCTATCTATCTATCTGTCTGTCTGTCTGTCTGTCTGTCTATTGTTGAATTGTTCTCTCTATCCATCCATCCATCCATCCATTTGTCTATCTATCTACCTATCTGTCTGTCTGTCTGTCTGTCTATAATTCTATATTGTTTTATCTATCGTTCTATCGTTCTATCTATCTATCATTCTATCTTTCTATCTATCTATCTATCTATCGTTGAATTGTTCTCTCTATCCATCCATTCGTCTATCTATCTATCTATCTATCTATCTATCTATCTATCTATCTGCTGTTTTATCTATTTGTCTCTCTGTCTAACTTGCAATTAAGTAAAATATACACTAGTACTAATATAATACGTTATCTGTGTGTTGGAAGGTGTATTTGGGTAGTTGAAATTGGGGACATTGTGTTCTGTAGTGACCAGAAAACTGGTTCTTCAAAGCAAGTGTATCATATGATAAAATTAATATTATACACATTTGTCTAAGACATCTTTATCAAATCGACCCCAGTAATGTTGTTCGGTGTCTGCAGCACAGATGACACGTTCAAGAAACCTCTGAAAGTGATTAGCAGTGTTTTTACATCTGACTTCTGTCATCTGACAGATAACAGCAATCAACAAAACTATTCTCTCCACTTCCAAAATGAACATCTGCAGTATCTGTCAGCTAACCAGCCGCAGTTCGGCGGTGCTATTTCTGAGACAAAGTAAAAATTAAGCCTGTGGAACAGTCCAAAGCCAACTTTAGCCTGCAAAGGAAACAATTACTTAGATCCAAACTTGATGACAAGCTTAAGTTCCAAACATGAGGTTAGCCTGAACGCGTGGTCTTTCGTGGAACGAGGCCCGCTCGAAGAACGAGAGATGAGAGAGAGAGCGAGTTCATGAGAGGATGAGAAGCGAATGTTCTGACCCAAACGCTGCCCTTGCTGTCGTCCATAAGATGGATGGACTGGGCTTTAGAAGGACTCTAAAAGTAGACACACACACAAACACACAGCTCAATATAGACCAGCGTGGCTCATCACTCTTCAGTAGACACAGAGAAAGAGAAACGTTCCCTTAAATATCAAGACAAGAACTGAGGAAATTGATGGGTACAAGCTAAAGGATGGAAAGACTAGAAGAGAAATTTAAGAAATATGTAGGGAATTAAAGGATAGATGAAGAGAGATGGAATGCAAAAAGAGAGAAAAGCGCCCTTTTCCAAAACCTAGTAAGCTGTCCAGCTGCCTACTGCCTTATAAAGCAGCAACTGATTTGGAACGCTCTACTTAGTTAACAAATCTGTACTGATTTCAGTATAGGCAAGTTGAGAAGAACATGATGCACTAATAAGCATAAATACATATAGCACAAACATTTCTGGTATAAAATAATTTTATTTTTATTTTTTATATATTTTTATTATTATTAATTCATTTATAATCAACATTTCTTATGCGTCATCTGCCATTTTGGATATATTTCTTAACTGTGACAGTTTGTTGCAAAGCTTTCTAGAATTGCATTACAAAAAGTACCATTTTGCTACCATTGTATTTTAGACTTCTACATGCTACTGGTATTTTGGATGTGAACCATGGTACTACTATGATATTTGGACATGTACCATAGTAATATTGTGGTATTTTAGACATGATCCATGTTACTACCATGGTATTTTGGATATGTACCATGGTACTGCCATTGTCTTTGCAGTTAAACTGTGGTACTACCATGGTATTTTGTACTTGTACTATGGTACTACTGTGGTATTTTGAACATATATCATAGTACTACCATGGTATTTTAGATGTGGTGTACCTTGGTTTTTTGGGCATGTACCATGTAGTACCATAGTACGATGGCGTTTTAGTGCCACGTTTAAAAAAAATCTAAAATTACGAGATTTTAAACAAGTTGAAATATTTAAAGAATAATTCAGTATTTTGACTTTATTCTCATAATTTTGACTATTCTTGAAATATTTTGACTTTTTTCTCGTAATTTTGACTATTCTCAAAATATTTCGACTTTATACTTGTATTGCTATGACTTTATTCTCGTAATTTTGACTTTATTCTCAAAATATTTAGACTTTATTCTCATATTGCTACGACTTTATTCTCGTAATTTTGACTTTATTCTCAAAATATTTAGACTTTATTCTCATATTGCTACGACTTTATTCTCGTAATTTTGACTTTTTTCTCAAAATATTACGACTTTAATCTCGTAATCTTAGATTTTTTTTTAAACATGGCACTAAAACGCCGTCGTAGTATCATGTTATTTTTGGAAACGAAATGTTATTTTGGTACCAGGATATTTTGAATGTGTTCCATGGCGCTCTCATGATATTTTGGACATGTACCATGTAGTAGCATGGTATTCTTTAAAGTGTCTTTAAAATATACCATGAATTTCAGTAACTGGTGTACTTCATAGTGCCATCATATTACTGTCCTATGGTACCACTACAGTACTTTTTGCAAGGAATTGTAAGAGTCAGCATAATTATTATGCATTCATATCTAGATCACTTATGATGCCTTTAAATGTTGCCTGTGTAGGCATCTCTCTAGGTTTTGGAGCAAGGCTTGTGCAATGAATGGGTCAGAGATGTGTTTGTGTTTGCGTTTATGTGTGTGTGTGTGTGTGTGTGTGTGTGTGATTGGTATAGCAGACGTGCCCTGCTGTTTTATTTCTTTTGTAAAGCATCCAGTTCAGCCAGCGTTGAAGCAACATTACATTTAAGTCATTGCAGCGCTGCAGCTGAGACCACAGGATTGCAGCTCTCTCCTTCATTGTCCCTCTATCTCTTTCTCAGCCTGTTTTTTCTCTCTCTGCTCCCTGTTTCCTCTCTAGCTGCTGTCTGTCCCAGACTCTACCGTTAACCCTGGAAAAAAAAAAAGAAGCTGTCAGAGCAGTAACAGGAGCTCTCGGGTCTTTGTGCATGTCCAGTCAAATGAATCGCACACGTGTTGGTCTTTTACCTGTCTGTCTCTCATTTGCGTCTTAGCTCTGGGCTCAGCTGGTTCCCACTCCGGATGGTTTTGTTTCCTTCTAGCCACAGCGATCAGCCTGTTCCAGATGCCCAGAATTCATTTTCAAGACACTCGGGAGGTATTTTACATCCCTAAACTGATGCCGTTAGCTCTCTGTTCTCCTGATAACAGATGTGTTGGGATACACCCATGAGTGTCAGGCCTATATAAGAGATGTAACTGATTTGTGTTTGAAATTGAATATTATAAATTATATTCAAAATAATTATTTATTTAAATATATAAATATAATATAAAAATAATAAACAAAAATATTTTTAACATATTAAATTTCTTCCGTGCTATTTGCAGTACAGTGCTGTAAGTTACAGAAACTTCCACTTAGTGAACTGCATTATGCCGTTATTGAAACAGGTATACTGTAATTTAGTCAAAAGTCTGAATTATAGGGTTTCAATTAAAATTGAAACCCAGAATGTTTTGCAGATTAAATAATTACCAAAATTACTAGACATTTAATCTTTTTGGTAATAAGAGTATCAAAAACGGAGACTTTTTACATTTAGAACAAGTCTTAAAGGTACAGTAGCAAGAACAGCCTGTTTAATTTTAAGAGTCAGAGAGATAAGAAAGTTATGGCTGACTAACATTGTAACCTAAAGTCTGCAATATGGCGACTTCAATATGCACCGATGAGCTTTTTCTCACACTCTATTCTCTGTAAAACAGCTGCTCTCCTATCAAAGCAACAGACTCGACACTGAGTGTCTGACAACCCTGAGTGAACAGTGATAGATGTGTGTTTGTAGGGGATGGTAATGTCTTTAAGAGGTCTGTTTGAGGGATTTGAGTTCATTATGTGGACTTACATGCATCATTTACTGATCACTCTCCCCAGATGCAAATTCCGTTTTTCTTTGTGGCTCATCGTTATTATGATATCAACTCATCCACGGAGATATAAAAAAGATTGAGAAAGAGCGAGACGGGGTCAGAGAGTTAGAAACAGGCACATGAGAATGGAGACTTTCATTTGACTACTGTTGTTTTTATACTGAGCCTATGATATTTTTGATCTCCTTCACTTGAATTTGTCCCTCATATAAATAATTTTAGATTCTCATGATTTAGTATGTTTATTAAATGTTTGCTGGTCCTGACAGTGTAGTTCATTTCAGGTTTTACTGTCCTTGTGGGACATTTGGTAGGCAAATTCTGACACGAACACACTGAATGTTAAATGTTATAATCAGTGGGAAATAAACATTTTGCCAATGCAAAACTGTCCAATTTTACCAGCCTCTTATATTTTTACTAGCTTTTTTTCTTGTTTTGTGTTTTTTGGACAAAAACAGACATGCACATTAATGTGCATATATTAATGTGAATGTCTGTTTGGCTTTAGGATGTGTTTCTTTAGTTGCATGTCACTGCAAAAAAAATGACTGAATAAAAAAAAACTCTTATTATGCATTATTGTAACTATGCACAATATGCACTGATAAGCTTTAATTGCACATCACAGCAAATGCAAAAAAAAACTGCATTTGGCTGGTAGCATCATTTCCCACCCTAACTACAAGACTTCTTGAAACTGAAAAAGTCAAGGCCATTTCCCAAGCAGACTGACAAATTGAATCACACATACACATGCATTATGGCATTTAGAAAGGTACTCACTTTTAAAACTGACCTGGATGTGCCCAGGTTTACTGAAAGAGTTTTGTATAAGTTAATTAAGCTTGATTAATGGTGTGTGTTTTCGCTCTTGTGATATCTGTGACGACACAAAGCAGCGTTCAGCCACGTCAGGCTCAAAGATCACTTACCGACACACTCTCTCATCAATCACACACACACACAGAGCTGTGTGCAGACTCGTCAAGCTCCACAAACACTGAATAAGTGTTTATGTGATCACATGTGATGGGTCCCCTCTTAGTAACACACAGTGTCATCAATCACAGACACACACATAAACACATACATGCTCACATAATATCTCCCAGTTTTCCTCTTTTGTCTCTCATTGTCTTCCTTATAGCACTTTTCTCTTCTCGTGAATATACATCATGTTTTTTGTCATGCTTTAAGGCCTTTTGGCTATTTTACTGTCAACATATCTCTTGTGTTTCTCTCTTTCTTTTTCTCTCTTTCATTCCCATCAATTCCACATTTTCTTTCTTTTTTCCCCGCCGCTCCTTCGCTCTCGTTTTCTCTCCTCTTGCTCTCCGCTTCCCTTTTTATGTGGAGTTGCCGTAGGCAGCATGGCTGGCCGGCGAGGGTCACCATAGGGAATTCTGGGAGCTGAGGTTCCAGTCATCCATTACCCTGCTTGTTTCTCACTCTGGCAGGCCTGCGACAGGGTTCTATTAAGAGCTCTTACACACACACACACACACACACACTCATGCATTTGATCAGCGCTTAGATTACACTCTAAAAGCTCTGGACACACACATCACACTGTGTCGCAGACAGCCTCAGGCTTTTGGTGCATGTAATGACATACAATATTCCACTGCAGTTTTCCTCATTATGCATGTAAGCATGTATTTATATGTGAGTGTATGTTCAAGGTGCAGGGAATGTTCTTGTGTGCTAACCCTGACCTGAAAATGCAAAGCGGGGTTGAATGAAAGTGAGAGAGAAGAGTAATAATAACAGTTTTTGTTTTGGTTGCTTGTTTGATAAAATGAGAGTGGACAACCTAAAGTTACCAGGAAATAAAAGTTAATGGGCTTATTGTGCATGATTCATCAGAAAAAAAAGATGTTTTCAATTAGATTTTTATAATTTCTGAAAAAAATAAAATAAAATTATGGATAGCTAACCAGTCACCATGATACTAGGAAGATCAAAGGTGACATTTATAATCTCATATTTATATTTTATCATCATTTCTATTTTAAATAAATACTGTTCTTTTGAACTCTCTATTCATCAAAGAATTCTTAAATTAATCCTTAATCCTTAAATATATCCTTATGATGTTTCTGCAAAAATATTAAGCAGAACAACTGTTTTCAACATTGATAATAATATGAAATGTTTCTTGAGCAGCAAATCAGCATATTAAAATGATTTCTGAAGGATCATGTGACACTGAAGACTGGGGTAATGATGCTGAAAATTCAGCTTTGCATCACAGAAATAAAATGCATCTTACAATATATTTAAACAGTTCAATTATAATAATAATTCACAATATTACTGTTTTTACTGTATTTTTTGATCAAATAAATGCATTTAAAAATGTTAAAATTGTAATGACCCCAAACTTTTGAACCGTAAAGGTTTTTTTGTAGTTTTATTATCTTTAAAATAAGAAACGGGAAGTTATATGTGTTGAGAATGCCATTTAATGCCGTCTTTAAGCGTTTACTGTTAAACATATTACCAATTAAACCTTCATTGTTCTGCTATGAATAGACAGTCTCTCTTGACTTTACCCTCTTTAGCTTTGTTGTTAGAGAAACCCATAAGTACTATCATTAAATCTACATATGCATTCACACATATACTGACACACATTCGTATTTCATACAGACACAAACCAAACACAATATTTTTTCCATGAATCCCTTTTGACCACATAACACCTGGTCTTAAAGCCTGCGGTAAACTTTAAAGCGCTGTGCAGCTGCAGCATACATCATAAACCTGCGACCAGCAGACATCATAAACATGAGCCAACCCTCACACACCTCACAGCTGCTCGGCCAAACACACACGGCTTTATAAACCTCTGACTTCTCTTTATTATGACATCATAAACATGAGCCCTACGTCCCAATTCATGCATATGTGTGTGTATAACTCTAAAAAGACCTGTGAAAGAAAGGAAAAAGAGAGGAAGGGAGGAAGGAAAAAGGGAATAAGGAAGCAAAGAAAGAAGGAAGAAAGAAAAAGAAGTGAGGAAGGAAAGAAGACGTAAGAATAGAAGAAAGGAAGTATGGAAGGAAATAAGGAAGAATGGGAGAAAGAAAAAGGAGGCATGAAAAGATGGATGATGAATGGAAAGAATTAAACAAGGAGGAAAGGAAATAGGAAGAAGAAAGGAAAGAAGTAGAATATGAATGAACGAGGATATAAAGAAGACAGTAAGAAATAAGGAAGTACAGTATGTAAGGAAACAGTGAACTTCCTTGAAGATGGGAAGTGAGGGAGAAAGAAAAAGGAAATACAGTATGGAAAGAAATAAGATAGGAAGGAAGGAAAGTGGAAAGATGGAACAAAGGTATGGAATGAATGAGGAAGGAAAGAAAACAAGAAAAAAGGGTGTATTTAAGGAAAGAATGAATTTCCTTGAAGCAAGGAAGTGAGGGAGAAAGAAAAAGGAAGCAAGGAAAAAAGGAAATATGGAAAGTAATAAGGATGGAAGGAAGGAAAGCAGAAAGAAGGAACAAAGGTAAGAAATGAATGAGGAAAGAAAGAAAATTAACGTCCTTGACTTCCTTGAAGCAAGGAAGTGAGGGAGGAAGAAAAAGGAAGGAAAGAAAAAGGGAGTATGGAAAGAAGGAAGGAAGGAAGGGAAAAAGAAAATGAAGAAGGGAACTTCTTTAAAACAAGAAGGTGAAAGAAAAATTAAGTAAAAAATAAAAAGGGAGTAAGGAAGAAAGGTAAGAAATGAAGGAAGGAAAGAAACAAGGAAGAAAGACAGGAAGAATTAACACAGAAGGAAGAAAGAAAGTGAGGATGGAAAGAAGGAAGTAAGGGATAGGAAGAATTAACAGTAAGTATGGAAGGAAGGAAGACAAGAAGGAAGGAATGAACACAGTAAAGAAAATGTAACAAGAAAGTACAAAGCTTAAGAGTTAGAGTCGCAATACTTTGGAGAGATTAAAGGCAAAACGAGAACTCAAGAAAGTGAAAAAGAAGAAGATAGAATGGAGGAAAGAGTGGGACAGTTAAAAGTGAGATGACAGCTCTCTTGTCAAACAAACAGATATTTAGTGCGAGCTCATCAGTGGAGCCGGCGCTCTGTGTACACACTCCACATCTTCATAATGAGGAACTTTCACTCTTTATAAACAGATGGAGGGAGAGGATTATTCACTGATAGAGAGAAGCAGAGGGGAGTCGGGGTCTCTGTGTATGACTGATCTCAGTTATGTTTTGACAGATTTAGGCTTTTGGGTTGAAGGGAAGCTTAACACCAAGATATTTATGGATTTTTGTGAGATATTTTTGGAGACATGTGCAGTTTGGCTTGTGGTATGCTGTAGTTTGGTGTTGGTTTATTAGATGGTGATTTTGTTCTAATAAACATTGAAAAGCGGACTGTAGAAGGGAACATTTGGGTAATTAATTGTAAAAACAACAACAACAAAAAAATAATAATAATAATAAACTGAAATATATGCACTATATACTGTTTTAAAAGTCAAAGATTTTTTAAAGAAATTAATACTTTAATTCAGCAAATATGCATTAATTTGATTGAAAGTGACAGTAAATTCATTTATAATGAAGATTTCTATTTAAAATATATTCTGTTCTTTTGTTTGTTTTTTTTATTTATCAAAGAATTCTGAAAAAGTATCAAGAGTTTCTACAAAAATATTAAAACGATAATAATAAGAAATGTTTCTTGAGCAACAAATCAAGCATATTAGAATGATTTCTAAAGGATCGTGTGATAATGAAGACTGAAATAACTGCTAAAATTCATCTTTGTCATCACAGGAATAAATTACATTTTAAAATATATTAACTAAAACAGTTATTTTACATAGTAATCGTATAAAGGGAATATAATATTTCACAACAATACTGTTTTTACTGCATTTTCGAACAAATAAATGGAGAATTATTTTATCTGAAGTTTAAAATTGTTATAAGATTTAAAAAAACAAAAAAGATATTATATATTAAACTTAAAAATTATATAATATTTTAGAATATTATATTTGTATATAATACTATGTACTAAAATGCTAAGTACTAAAAAAATACTATATATAAGAAACCAAAATCATTGGTTGAAGTGAAATCAGAAACATTTAATTCCTTACTATTAACATCCCTAGTAATGAATACAAATGAACTGTGATGGTTGTGTAAGATGTTCAAGCTGAAAAAAGGTGTCTGGTATGACATTTCCTTAAATCTGTATGAGTGCACTGCTTTGAAGGTAGGATCCAAAGGGAGGTGAGTGTGTGTAAATGTGTGTGTGTTAATGAGAAGAGAATGTGTGTGTAATCAGTAGCCGTTTCCTGTCTCTCCGTCTGCAGGGCCCCGCTCTCTCTTTGGCCTTTGTTTCAAACTCCATCCAACAACTTCAGGGAAACTACCGTCTTTGGTGTGGTCAGTGTGTTTTTGTGTGCCTGTTTCTGTACTAATCGATATTTCACGACACTACAGATGTTGTTCGTCCACAAGAGAGAGGGAGAGAAATGTATCAATGTTAGTTTATGTAAAGTTCGCTGAGGCTTCTTGCATTAGGACTTCATCACTGTGAAGACTAGAGAGAGAGGGGGATGTAAAGAAAGAGCAGAGGAAAGAGCTTTGGCGTTGTGAGTAATGCAGAGAACGTGATGAAAGATGGATGAAGAGTTATGCCAAGAGAAAAGATGGAAGAGTGAAATATTGGAGGGATGGAGAGATGACGAGCGACGAAAGAGGGAGAGAGAGATGATCTAGTCATATCCCAGTAGTGTTCCATCACCCCAAACTCACAATAAGCATCGATCCGCCTGTACCTGAGTGTGTGTGTGTCGCTCACCGTTGTCTTATTCGCTCACACACACACACACATGATTGATCACTGAATCAGTCTCTCCAACATTCAGCCATAAAAGCTATAACTGGCCCTCATAAAAGCAGATTTATCAGGCCAGGCCTGCCCGGTGCCCGCACGCCGCCCAAAAGCATGTGACACCTCCATGATTGGGCTGGAATTGAATAAACCTGCACTATTGACGCCCATGTCTGACAAGTCAATCAGCTCCTGGTTCAAACGCACACAAACACACACACAGAGACTAAAACATGAGAATGGAATCTCCTGAAAGACTTTTTGGGTTTCTGCATACATTTAATATACAAACAAACTCATAAACGCAAGCATGTGGCCATTTGTGTCGCAGCGCTTCAGCGTCTTGCTGGGTTAAATATAAACTAACTCTAACTTTGCTCCCCTTTGAAGCTACTGAAAACCAGTGAAGCTCTAAATAGGAGTTACCAAATCTCGCTGCGACAAGTTAATTAGGCCGAGTTGTCTTTTTTATCCTCTTTGAAATGTTGCGTTCGGTTAGTTCTGCTTGCAATTAAACTAAAGGGTGTCCATTTCCTTTTAAACGCTCCTTAGATAAACTCTCAAACATAGCCTTCGGAGAAATCCTGAGTAAAAGTCGCCCATGCGATAAAGCCTATAGGAATCCAGTCGGAGAAAACGATCACAGGACTGGAGAGGAAATTGGTCTTTTTTCCCTCTCAAGCCTACACTGAGCATCACAGCTAAGTGAGAGGAAATCAAAGAACATAATGTTACATTAATAGGCTGTGATTTACATTATCTGCACATAATCCCGGTTGGCTTTTTGAAATATCGGAATTCCATTTCTGAATGACGCTTTTATTTGACGATCTTTTAGCACTCGCGATTTTTGCTCGCAATTAAAAAGGTGTGAATGCATTATGGTGGCAGGCCAAAATGAAAATTGCTGCCGCATGCCTGCTAGCACATCAGTAACACGTGTGCGCCGGTCGCCTCCGAAACACCTGCATTTGCAGCCTTAAAATAGTTTTTTTTTTTTTCAGTTTAAAGGGTGGCGCTGAAAAGATTGTGTCGCGCGCTAAGTGCCTCTTACATGCGTGATTATTAAAACGTAGACCTGACTGTTTTAATGGCCACAGGAATTTCATTTCCCACTCGGTTTAAGACACCGAGCGACGGCCTGTGGATGTAATGAGCCTTTTTTGTGGTATCTAATTTCCCATTACGATAAAGGTGCGTGTGAGTGTGTGCGCGTGTTTGTTCCTCCGCCGGTAAGCACACCGGATAGGCCTATCTCTCAAATATTAAATATGAGGCTTTAAATTGGACACGGTGTACGGGAGAGCTTGCTGTTAGCTCTCAAGTTCATCACACATCAAAGGCTCTCAGACAGCTCAATAAACGTAATGAATGTTCAACACCCCCGCCTCGGATCTGAGGTGGTACATTCTACTGTTTTAGCATTAAAATAGTCTTTTAAAAATGATGCACACAGGATATTAACCCTGTAAAGCCTGACATGTGAAATAATGGTCATGAAAATCTAAATGGAATAGTTTATTGAACCTTTAGACAAAAGTTTGCATATGTGTTTTTGTTGATGCTTTAATCAGGCTTTTATGAATATGGAGGTCATATACATACTTGAGGAAGAAAAAGGAAGGAACAAACTGAGCAAAAATATTTAATTTGGTGCCGATATTTATATAGCCAAATGTGAAGATGAAATTAGCTTGTAATGTAAACCAATGAGATTTTTATAACAGAATAGCAGGCTACTTACATAAAATGCATATAAATATCAATTGTCACTCTATATCTCCAATAATACAACTGTCTGTATGATATTTAAATGCTTAGTTTTATGATCAAAGCTCATAAAATGCATATGTTTCAATGCAATACAATGAAGATTAAGAGATGTAGAAATAAAGATTCCTCAAATGCCGGATGTTTCATATTTGATACATTTTAACAGAATTTTTCTAAAAAATTATGTATGGATAATCAAGTAAACCTTCATTTTGAAATATTACTAGCAATATAAAAGTTATACTTATGTTTGCTTTATAATAATTTGTAAAGATTTCACAGAAAAAAAAAAAAAAAAACGTATACCACAACCTGAAGATGGATGTTTTTAAAATGATCCTAAATGGCCTTTTACTTGCTAAAAAAAATATAATCTATCAATTACACAACAGCATTTTCAGCAAAGTTGTCATCATACTGAGGCCACAGAAATTTGCATATTAAATATAATATAGTAGGCTTTATAGGATTATCTAATTACCCTCCAAAACACTGAGATGTCTATATATGTGTGTTTTACTGTGGTAAATGAAGTTGATATTTCCAGCATGTCCTGTTGCGTTTTAGGTACGCTTCTCCCGCCTCACCTAATTTATGTTTTAAAAACATTACCTCTGACACAGCTGCCAACTTTATCGCACCCCATGGCCGGCATACAGTTTGGGACATGTGTGTGTGTGGAAACGAAAGGGAAGTATCTGTGATTACCGCAGCCCCCTATCATAAACCCCTCCTTTCCCCCGTCCCCCTGAGGTGGCACATTCCAACGGTCGAGTGTGTGCCGTACGGTGCCTGAGGCCACACTTCAGGAGAGACTTCTCAACCCTGAAAATCAGCAGTGTGAATACAAGTCCAGCACTTCCCACCTATGTTTTTGAGGGGAAAAAAATTGCATCCCCCTGTGGCCCCTATAAGTCTCACGGTTTGAATAGCGCATTGTGCTGCAGACTACTGGTTCTGTTTTAGGCCGGCCTGTGTTATTGTGCCCGAGTCACGTCTTGTCATTCCCGCTGTCAAAGCAATTAACTTCATGTTAGCCAGAGAACACAATCTATCTGTTTCACACCCGACCGTCTGGCGCAACGGGTCCCGCTACTTATACACGAACGCGTTTCATATCCAAAACATAAATTATGCTTGTACTAACTGATCCTCCTGAGAAGACCGCAGCAACTTTTTAGGCTCTTAATGATGAATTGAAGATGTGTGATGTTGCAATAAAGTGGCGCATATTGCATTTAAACAATCAATCTGTGGTAGCTGTTCGTTCCACGCGGTTGTTCTTCAAATATAAAGACTAAATTATTCAGCATGTAGGTGGAAGTTTTGGGAGCTCAGCCAGTTTTGTTTTCACTTGGATGTGTGTGTGCTTGGAGATGAAACATAGGCCCCTCGTCATGCATTCTGGCCCCAGGGCCCGCAGGGGACACGATGGGTGAGACTGCACAGACGGGGCCAAGATGATGGGGTACTAATTCAACACAACGCACTCCTGAAATAGACGGCAGAAACACTCTCTCTCTCTTTCTCTGTGACCCTGGCGAATGAAAATAATCTTAAATAATTAGGAGCGAGCCAGGGACCGGGTGAGAGGGTAAACACGGCGCAGGCGCGACGGACTAAGCCAGGGCACCTCGGAGGAGAGGGGCGCACTGACCCCGTCCACATAAAGCTGTGATTTATGGCACGCAGGGCGCAGCAGCGGGGATGCGGTACCTCTCTCGGAGAACCAAATTACTGAGGTGGAGATTAACACACGTGCTATGGGCCTACTTCCAGATCCGAGGAAATTTTTTATTTACATTTTTCCACTTTCATTTCCTCCCTTCTCTTTTAATGGTAATTGGTTGGTGTTAGGAAAGAGAGCTCTCAAAGCCCCTCAAGAGTGTTTTATTTAGGGATACAGATGGAGAAGAGTGGCAGTTTTGTGTGCCACACATGCAATATTTTTTTAAATGTCAAAACATGCAGAATTGCACTGACAGACGTGCCACACTTAATAAATCATCTTGTCAAGTTTTGATATTATTTGTTTGTTTTTTCTGCTTAATTATTTTGGTTTTGTTGCAAATGAAAAATGTAGAAACAATATTTGCATCCATGTTGGTTTCACATTTGACATTTTTTTTTACCACTTTAAACAAAAAAATCATAATTTATTGATTGATTTTGAAATGTCAAATGGTGTAGCCATCATGTACTTAAAGGGGTCATATGATGCAATTTAAAATGTTCCTTTCTCTTTGAAGTGTTACAAGCTCTTGGTGCATAAAGAAGATCTGTAAAGTTGCAAAGACTAAAGTCTCAAAACCAAAGAGATATTCTTTATAAAAGTTAAGAGTCAACCACGCCTACCTAAAACGGCTCGTTCTAACACGCCCCCACAT
>NW_015625577.1:478055-500344 GCF_001515625.1 Sinocyclocheilus rhinocerous
TCACCGTGGATGAAGCGGAGTCCAGCCCGGGGTCGTCACATGTTGTTGCCGCAAGCCCACCCGTCGCCGCTCACTCTAGCCGGCCTCCGCTCACTCTAGCACTCCGGCCGCCGCTCACTCTAGCACTCCGGCCGCCACTCACTCTAGCCCGCCGTGTGTGACGCTGTGTTTCAAATACTGCCTGCAGGTTTTTCCTACACATATGACATTAAACAACGTGTCACCAATGCAAAAAATGCAACTTCATTCCTGCGGAAAGCGGAAAGTTTTCCTCCCGTTTCCAAACCCGGCTCACTACGCCATCTACCGGAGAGGCGCGCGGTGACGCTCCAGGAGTTGCCCCTGCCCCGTGGGCTCTCTTTACCCCGTGTTACCCCTGGCTTGGTACAGATACCACCGGCCCTTTTGTTTATCTGCTATAGCTTCCTCCTTTTCGGAACAATTCAGCTGAGGAGCCTCTATCACCAGCCTCCATCAGACCCCGGCGAGGCCAGGCAATCACTTTCCCAGATTACTTGTATTTAATACACAATGCATCATAAACCAAATCCCTCATCCTGACAGGGAGAAAATAGAACAGCTCATAGCTTGAGCTTTCCCAATTTATGGCTAAATTAAAAAGGCTTCCAACAATGGACAAGTCGAGGAATGGCAGGAAATCGATGCGCGGCGGACCGGGGTCTCTTTGCGGTTCTCAAGGAGCGCGGGTGTATGGGAATCTTTGGCGAGGGCCGCCGTATTTACACATGATTTTTCCTGTCCTTCCTCCGCTTCTGCCCTGCGATTTCATTAAACAATGGACATTATCTAGACCTTGAGTTCAATGTCAAAGATAGGCCAGGGAGACATATTCATCTTCATCAGAGTCATTAGAGTCCCGTCAATGGATTGCGCTTCTTACATGCGCTGGACTCCAAAAGTCTCACTCTTAAAAATAAGTGACTAATGCAATATGAGATCGTTCAAGTTCTAAAGTTCTTTAGAAACTAAAAAGAGTGTTAGCTAATTGCTAAACCACTTGAAGAATCTTTATTTTAAATAGTTCGCTAGATTAAAAAATAAATAGGCCAAATAATGCAAAACAAAACGTGAATCTAAAATAACCACCTAATGTCTGTAGGCCTATTGCATGAAAAAAACATTTAATTTGATAGAGATGTTGTTAAAGTTTTCCTTCTCATAAAAAAGTTGAAGTTTGCTATTTAAAAAAAAAAAAATCTAATTTGTGAAATAATGCATTTTGATTTGTGTGTGTGTGAAGAGATGGGAGAGAATTTCTTTTGCCTATCGTGTTCAGTCGTGGGCTAGTAGGAGCAGGTGTATTGTGCATGTGGGGAAAAATAAGGGGGGAAAAGTAATTATTTGAAAAGTTAAAGTAGCTCTATTGGTGTTTACTAAAGCTAAACGTAAATGTTAGTTCTTAAATTAGTCGTAATGTTAATTGCACGTCATGTAGTCTTAAAGAAAACAATCTAACAGAGTTGGATTGAATACTTTCACTTGCACGAGCCTCCCTCGTTTTCGCGAGCGAAGCAAGCGGGGAGGGAAACCGCCGCTGATTTCGTGATTACTGGATGGCTTCATCAAAGCGGGGAAATTCGGGTCTATTCACGAGCAGCCCCGTCCCGACCTCGCGCTGACCTCGCCTCTTCGCCAGCGTGGGGGAGCCTCGCGCAACTTCCGACCGGTGGACACGCGAGACAGGTCCCCCCTCCTCCTCATCCTCCTCCTCCTCCTCAGCGCATCTCCCTCGCATGGGACAAGAGAGGATCCACTGGAACGGGACAGACAGAGACACTCCTACACGTTCAGATCACTGAAGGTGGACGATCCTCGCCGTCCTTCTGTTTCTTTTTCACACTCTTTCACTCGCGATCCGATGTCAGGAAGAGGGACAGTGAATAAAACCGCCAATCACACAGACCGACACCTGGGGACTTTCAGCCGCACGATTCGCGGAGGAACGGACTGAAGTTGGACAAAGTTTTTGTCCGCGGGGAAATTTAGCGTGTCGTCCGCTTGATAAGAGCAAAACGAGAGGAGAGAGACAGCGATTTTTTTTCTTCAGCAAGAGACACAGGATACATGCCGCAAAACACAGCGGTCGCGTACGAGCTTCATTCGGGGCTGTTGTGAGTTTTTTGGTGCCCTTTCATTGATTCATTCTTCCCAGTGAGATTTCCGTGGAGCTCTTAAGGTAGGCGGTTTATGTTCTTATATAAACGTTTCTCTCTGACAAGCCTCGAATTAATGGTCAAATAAAAGTCCATTCATCCTTCACCTTTGAACTTGTTTAATTGTATCGAAATGAAGGGCTATGGTTGTTTGCTCTGAAGCGTAACGCTTAAATGCATTGTGTGTCGCTAACATCTCCAGCTTTTTATTTTTTTTATTTTTATTTGTCTATAGATTTTGTACTTTTGTAGTATTTTTATTTTTTTTTCCTGAGTAACATTTTATTGCCTTTTATTTACTTTTCCGTTGAAACTTATTTTCTGAGCGATATTTCGCGTTTTATTTTTGTTGTAAACAATTGTGTGCATCGTTTTCCAAATGAAACGAATTTTGTTCAATGAAAGTAGCAGATGGGTTCTCATCACAAGACAATAGAAAATAAAACTGAAAGTTATTACAGCTGACAAATGTTTCTAGTTTTACGAGTTTAGTTTGTAGTAATCAAATTTTTTTCTTTTTCTACAAAAACATTGTTTTAACAATATCTTTCTAGACCATTGTAATACACTTTTTTTGCTACATATCCTGTTTATTTTCTGACATTTTATTTTTATCCATTTGTTTTAACACCGCTTATTTGTTTTTATATTTCTTTTAAAAGAGAGAGATGGTGAGAGGATCAGGGTTGTTTGGGAGGGGGTGAGTTTGCGCGCGGTGGATTTTGGCGTCAAACTACATAAACTCAAAGTCTAAATATAAAAGAAATATTTAGTTTGCACTTCAATGCAACTGTCCCGTTTTTTATTCGTTAATAATGTGTTCATATTTGTTTCACATCACGGAAAGAGCGAGAGAGAATGTTTGTACGGACTGTAACGGTAGTTTGGCAGCTCTGTGAAAGATAAACCCCGTTATTTTTGTTTCGAGAGTTTTGGCAGAAACTGTAGTAATGTGAAGACTGTTACTGGGCAGACGTGAAAGTCTGTGTCTTCGTTAAATATTTTTGTCTTTGCTAAATCATTTGGTTTGCACGCAAATCTGCAATTTAGAACCTTTTAAAGCATTTCCTTTTTCCGTTCAAATTTGTATTTTAAATGTACTGTAAAACCTTTAAATTGTTTGTTGTGGATATTTGCTGAAAAACTAGAGAACTACCAACTAGGTATTAAAATGTATAAATTATATTACATGTTTTAGGCCTTTTTCACAATTCAATACTTCACCAAATGCAAAAAAAATCATTGTGGTGTTGATGTGTAAAACTTCCTTGAACAGATGCCAGCGAGCTGAGCCACTAGATGATGTTTAAGATGAAGTTAAGAATGTTTTGTTTGTGACATTGGCTTGATGACTAAAAAGCAAAGGTGAAGAGTCTGTGAGAGAGGGAGAGAAGTGAAGTGTGTGAAAAAGATGTTGTCAGAGTGTGTGTGAGTGTCCTAGAGAAAGTGTGTGTGTGTGTGTGTCGATAAGTTAGACTTATCTGTATCGCCGTTTTCTAAGCCTCAGTGGGTGGCATGAGATTTTAGTCACTGCACAGTAATCTGTAAAAGTTCAAGATCAAAGACTGATCTCTCTCTCTCTCTTCTCTTTCTCTCTCAGGGCGAGCAGACAGGTTTGGATGGGAGCGTGTGTGATAGCAGGAGCTGGCTAAGGCACGTCCAGATCTCTCCATCCACCCACAAACACAACCTCACAGCCTGCCAGATACATGAGCAGGTACGTGGAGAACACACACTCACACACACACTCAAAGCACCTGCATGGCTGACATAATGAAGTGTTTAAAGGTGTTTCTGCTATCTTTAATAGCAGATTCCTTCTGCATTCTCGTTCGATGTGTGTGTCACTGTGTTTTTGTGTTTTGGTCTTTTGTATCTTGGCTGCAGCGTGAAGGACCACAGGCCAGGATCACACACACACACCCACACGCACTCTCTCGGTCAAGCATGATGATAATCACACATTTTGTATCTTTGCACTCAGATATGAGGGACGACAAATTCCTGAATCCTTATGGAGTTAAAGACAGTTAGAAAGAGACTCTAAAAGAGAGAGAGAAGACAAAGAGAATGAGGCACTTCCATAAATTCACAGCTTTTATTCACAGTATTTTACACGCCACAAAATTTGACTGTTTGCTTTTTATTTTTTATTTTCTTCCTTAAAAGGTTAAACCAATTCTGTGATGTTAGTTTGTCATTTTTGTGTGTTTAAAAGGCGACTTTTAAAGTTTCAAGTCCATATTTGAAGAGAAACTGAGTATTGTAGTTGGATTAAGATAAACTGGATTCACTGAGTTATACTGAACCGAGTTTGACTAGATTCAGTTAATTTGTAAACTGAGTTGAGTTGAACTGAGATTAAATTAAGTTGAGTTGTACTGGGTTAAACTGAATTAAATAAAGTTAAGTCAAGTTGAGCTGGATTCAATTAAAATGAGTTTAGGATTAAACTTGAGTTGGACTGAAATAAATTAAAATGAGGCAAGCTGAGTTAAACTAGATTAAATTAAGATTAGTTACAGCAAATTAGACTGGATTGAACAGAGATTAGTACAGATGGACTGGATTTAATCCCGACTGCATTGATCTGGACTAGAGACAAGTGGATTTAAATGGACTTTGGGTTGAACTGCGTTGAGTTGAAGTTTTGTTGTGCTTTCTTGAACCACTACACAGCACAGCAAGCTAAATCTAACAAAACAATAATCATGCGATCAGTTCATGCTATCAGGATTATTTTGGAGATATCACACCCTTCTGAACATCCAAATCACACAGTGAGATATTCAGTGATTATGAAATTAACTTACCATTTGCCTGTCTACAGATAACAAAGAACTCTCAAAGCACCAGTCGGCCTTTTCAAGTGCAGTGACGTATGCTGAGGATTCATTCACATGTTAAACAGGCCAATTGTATTTTCCATATTCAACTTTGCAAAGTGAGATCCACTAGAAGAATCAAATCAAAACGTCTCTCAATCTAAAGTGTGTTTTTGATGTTTGACCAGTACGTGAATGATGAGAAAGCAGGGACAATGTGATGGCTGGGAGGTCTAGATTTTCCAAATATTTTACTTTTCTAAAGGTTCACATAAAGAGAAACTAGAAGAGAGAGAGAAAGAGAGGAAGAGAACCTGTTCAGACACAGCATTATGATATGGGCCATAATTGTTAAACTATGACACCTTGTCATAACAAAGAGTTGGGCTTAGACTTTATGGCTTCCGGCATCCCACATGTTTTTATAATCACGCTGAACCTCCTTATAGCGACAAAACCTGGAGAGAGAGATACAAAAGACTGACCGTTATCAGTTTTCATAAAGAATAGATTTTGGCTGCGTGGAGGTGAAGGAATGTGCTCTTCTTTTCCGACCCCCCTCTTTTTTCACTTACAGCTTTCCTTTATTCTTTAAGATGTTATCTAGAAAAAATAACAAAATTGTTGGATGAATCTGAATCATGTTGCTGTTTACTGCTTAAATAGTTGTTTAAAATTGAAAAGAGGAAATCAGCGTGAAACAAAATGCTATTCGTCATTTCGGTTAAGCTATTTAACACTTAAATATTCTTAGTTAAAGTATTACCTAGAACAATTAACAGGAAGAAAATCCATGGCTGGACAGATATTGATCGACTTGGACACAAGGAACGCTGATTGTCCGATTATTCCAGCTTATCACTCGTCACCTTTTCACTGGACCTGGGGAAGGGGAAAGGGGGATTTCAGTGTGAGGCGTTGGTCGGTGTGAGAGTGTTTTCATTCCTACAGTGCTGAACGAAGGATCTAATGGACCTGTTTATCAGGACATCAGTCGACTAACATCCGTTTCTCATAGACACTTACACAATAGAGCCGAGCTATGTGAGTCTTGTATATGAAGTGACCTCTCTTACTTGGAGAGAAAAGTGTTGCACTGTTTGCGTCAGTAATCGCTGAAGTCAAGGTAACGATTATCTAGTGCACTTCTCAGTGCCCTCAAAGTCAAGTGCAAGTGCCTGTGTATCTTAAAGTCTTGGAAAGATAAGCCCTGATGATAAATGTTTAAGGATTTGTCTTCTGTGGTTCAGTATGGGTCAAAATTGGTCATATTAGTGTCATATTAATTCTCCATGTACATTGAGGTCTAGGTATAGTAGAGGCCTGCTTTGTTGACTTTGTGATTAAGGTAGACTCAGTTGACGCAATCTGTTACTATAAGCACTGAAAGTTTACAAGTTTACAACCTTCACTTACCAGTTAACTTGAAACTGCCAGACATCCTAACCCAGACACACTCACACGTTTAACTAGCTATCCAATGAGGACACACTGTAAAATTATTATTTATATATACATTTATTTATATTTATTGTTATTAATTTCTTTTGGAAACTTCCGAGTTGTGTGTGTGTGTGTGTGTGTGTGTGTTTGTAATTTATTTATTTGCTTTTAGTATATTTACTGTTTATTGTATTATATTGTATTTTATTACATTATATTATATTTGATCATTTTCATATGTATTTATATGCATATACTTCATTGTATTTTATCTTTGGGAGCATCCAGGGAGTGAGTGAGTGATTGAGTATTTTTTATTTTATTTTATAACTCTGCTATTTTATTTTATTATTTTATTTTTACCATTGGGAACGTCCATAAATTTGTTTAGTTAGTAGTTAGTTTTAGTACATTTACTATATATGTTTAATGCATTTTTTATATTATTTTACACTGTAGGTAGATATTAATATTTTATCATTTTATTTTGCTTTTTTAAACATCCAGAGTGAATTTTTCAGATCTAACTAACTTCTGTAGTCAATTTTGTCAAGCTGTAGTAACATTTGTTTTACTCGTCCTGATATATAACTTTTTGTTGTGGTTACCACGCAAAAGTTCTCCCGATAATACGCATTCATCCTGAGAACAGTGTGTGTGAGCGTGTGCACACAGCCAAACACACACACTTCTGTGGCATCTGAAAAGACTCGCAGGTTGGCACTCACCCTTGGCACTGAAGAACCAGAGCACAGCCCAGGATGGGTTGCCAGGAGTGATGCCCAGTAAACTCACCTGATCTCTGAGCTTGGCTGGCCTGCTGCGTCCCCGGCCAACAAGTTGTATGAGTGTGTGTGCCCGTATCATTCACCCCACGGCCCCTCACACCGCATTTGAACAGCTCTGCCTTTGTCTCGTACTCACAATATTATTGTGGCCCTTTGCTCCCTGTCTTTGTGCGTGAGTGTGTGCGATAAAAACACACACACACACTCACAGAAAGAGGGTCGGCTGTGACATTACAAGTACAAGATATCAGAGATCTGCAGGAAGGCACCAGAAGGGGTAGACGGGCCGTTAAAGTCTGTGAGAGAGACTTCGTTCTCATGTTGTCTTGAGGGTCCTGCTAGTTCCCTGTATTCTCCTGTTAAACAATAGAGCAGGACTCGCTCCCTCCGTGTCCCTCGCGGCCTGCTGGGTCTTGTACACACACACACACACACACATAATGACCATGGCGTTTCTAAGGGGTCTCCACCTCTCTGTTGCCTTTATCGTATTATCAGGAGTTTTTGTGCGTGTCTGTCTGATTGAGTGACATCTCTAATAAGAATGCTCAAATGTCACCACCAGACTGAACAGGAAGTAAGCCGTCTAATGCCTTCAAGGCTTGCCAAAAATAACACCATCCAAATAACACAACTGTTTCTCCCACTACCTATTGTGTTCACGCAGGAAGTGTGTGTGTGTGTGTGACAAACAGATAGGTCTCTATTCGGATTCTTTAACACCGTCTCTTTCAAACACACACACGCTCGAGCTCAGGTTCCCATCATTGTTTGTCCATCAAAATGTATTGTCATTTGAAATCATTTTTTATTTTTTCACATGCTCCTGAAAAGACAGACCGTTCCACCATTTGGAAAATCCTGAGGATCTGTAAAATAAAATAAAAAGCATCAAATAACACTGACACTAAAATCAGATTTGTTAGTAATGTAAAGTTTATCGGGTTTGTTTGTTTATTAGATAGTCATTCATCAAAAAGTTTATATTTATATATATATTTATATAAAAGTTTATATTTCTTTTTATAGAAACTTTGATAACATTATTAATGAATTTACTGATCAATTTAATGTGTCCTTGCTGAATATCTTTTCTTTAAAAAAAAAAAAAAAACATTAAACAGTAGTGTATCAGTATTCTGTCCCATGTTAAACATCTGTCTCTCTCTCTCTCTAGATCTTTTACCGTGTGGTCCGAGAGGTCCAGCCGGGTGAGGAACTCTTACTGTTCATGAAGGCTGAGGATTTTTCATGTGAGACCATGGCTCCAGACATACACGGTGAGTTTGCACTCATACACACATAAACACACACACAAACTCGCTCGCTTGCTATCTCACTCATTCTGTTGTCCTGCAGAGGAGCGTCAATACCGTTGTGAGGACTGTGACCTGAACTTTGAGTCTGGTTCGGAGCTGCTGGACCATCAGAAGCATGCATGCGGTACCCCGCCTTCCTCCGGCTTCAAGCTGTCTAAGCAGGGTCTGCCCAGCGCCGTGGACGATCCTGATCTTGACCCACTGCACTTACACACTCACCCCCTGAACTTACCCCACTCCCCACAGGAGTGTAAGGAGTGTGAGCAGGTCTTTCCTGATGCCCAGAGGTTAGAACATTGCTGAGTATTTTTATTTTATTTTATTTTAAAACACTGCTGTTTTATTTTGTTTTGTTTTATTTTAAAACACTGCGTTTTGTTTTATTTTATTTTAAAACTGCTGTTTTATTTTGTTTTGTTTTATTTTATTTTAAAACTGCTATTTTATTTTATTTTATACACGCTTCTACCAAAACACACTCAAATCTGATAATTCTGTCTTTCTCTTTTTCTGTCTGTCTCAGTCTGGACGCTCACTCTCTGTCTCACTCCGATGAGAGGGAATATAAATGTGATCAGTGTCCGAAGGCCTTCAACTGGAAATCAAACCTGATTCGCCACCAGATGTCACATGACAGCGGCAAGCATTATGAATGTGAAAACTGCTCAAAGGTAGAGTCCAGACATTAGAAAAGACTTGTGCAAAAACAGGCCTCTTTAACTGGAACACACCTTCTGTTACCTCAAACTCGACAATAATTCCACCCTAGAAAAAACAGTTTTAAATGCAATTAATAAAAAGCAACTAACTACATAATCATATATAGTTTGGATAGCAAAATAAATAGCCTTATCATAAAAGTGGAGAACATTTTTTGTTGTTGACTTCAAAGGTTTTATGTCCAGTTAGGGCAAATTCATAAGCATGAACCTATAGATGTCAGTGTTTGTTTACAATAACGTTTTTGTTTACTTTTGTACAATAATCAGTTCTGGTACTTTCGATTGCCACTTTGATGTCCAATCAAAACCACTTGAGATCCACTCCAATATGATTCCTGCTATCTATAGGCTGTGTATGTAAACTTTGTCCCTATATCTCTCTCTCATTACCCAGCAGGTGTTCACAGACCCCAGTAACTTGCAGAGGCACATTCGCTCTCAGCATGTAGGGGCGAGAGCTCACGCCTGCCCCGACTGCGGCAAGACCTTCGCCACCTCCTCGGGCCTTAAACAACACAAACACATTCACTCTTCCGTCAAGCCCTTCATATGTAAGTCACTCAGACCCTTCATATGTAAGTCTGCATGCTTTCTACTCTGAACACCACACCGCAGAGCTGGAGAGCTCCAGCATCCTTTTGAAATTCCCGCCAAATTTTGAATTTTTGATTCTAGATGGGTGCCTCAACTGGTATTTAAAGACAAGTATACCTTCAATGCACTGTAACTCGCTTTGGATCCACCAAATGAATAAACATAAATAGATCTGATAGATTCAAATCTATTCAAAAAAATTTGAAAGACTGGTGGAGCTCTCCAGCTGGCCTGGGTTATCCAGCACTTATGTTCATTTCAAATCGGTCTATAATCCCTATCTTGCATGTTTTAAAGTCAACATGAAACAGCATTTGCAACCCATTTTACTTATAAAATGTGACACATTTCACAGAAAAACAGAATAATCAGGCAGAAAAAATACTTTTGTATTGACCTGGAATTTATTGGATTGGGAAAAGTGGCAGTCAGAGAAGAGTTGTTGTTATAGAGAACTTTTTTTCTTTTCTTTTTTTATATAAATTGGTGCACTAATACATCATGCACAATAAGGAATATGTGTTAAGAAATAAAATAGGGTCATTTTTGATTTCATGTTGTCTTTAACATGAGGTACTGAGGAGCAATAACTGAAAATGATACTGATATTAGTAGTATTATTAATATTAGTGTGTAATTGTTTATTATTATTATTTGCGTCTAATTAATGTTAATATTAATTCATATTAATATTTAATTAATATATTAATACTTTATTTAAAAAATGTGTTATTCTGTGTTTATTTGCTATAACCTAAACTGCTTTTTTTACAGGCTGTTATGTTTGATATACTGTATTTATTGACTACATGTTTGTGTTTGTCTCTGTCCATGTGTACACTTCATTTGTGCTGTGGTGTGTGATGATTTCCAACATCTGATTCTCGGTCAAATCTAGAGTAAATGTTACTGACAATATTATACAGTACATACCAACATAATCATGTTCTTATAATCTTATCAGTCTTTTGGAACGCTCACTTTCCCTACATTTCCTTACAATGCATGTCAGTACACCACCTCTGCACTCTCAATTTCCATGCATGACCTCTGACCTCCAACCTCATATGCGAATGACCTCAATTCTTAATCTCATCCTGCATAAAGAGCTCACTTGCCCCTCATAACGATTTAAACGTCTAAAATCGTACTGCGCCCTCTGAACTTTGCACGATTGAACTTCATGCATTGACCCTCGAAGTGCTGATCCCACACAGCTCGTGTAGACCCCCACCGCCGCCACATATCAGACAGTAACTAGCTTGCTAACTGGCCATTCCAGGAAAATCACTACCACATGCAGGCCGACTCGTACAGAGACTAACACAGCCATTTACAGCAATCAGCATTTGAACAAGCACAGCTAACAACACTTAATGACCTCGCAACAACACACACACACCAACTACACCACACACATGCACTTTGATGCATACACAGGAAAATGTACGCTCTGTAACCAAGAGTCTTACTTTTATCAATTGTTAACATACATTTCAATTCAATACTGAAAAGTATTGATAAAATATAATTCCGTCAAATTGTAATCAGTTTCAGCATTCCAAATTAGTCACTTATGAGGTTTCATCTCGGTTAGGATGATCCCTTAGAAGGCAGTATACAGTGAGGTAGCTCACTAGGTTTTGAAACAGAGCCATAAACTCGCTCGTGTCTTTGTTTGCATGTATGTGTTCATATACTTCATTCTGGACTTATTACTGAAACAAACATTGACAAAAATTCTGTTAATTATTCTAAACTAAAAGAGAAAATCTCCCTTTTACACAAACACTCATACACATTCATTTTACTATTGGCTGTTCACCACTGCGGAATGTGTTTATAATATTTCTTTACAGTTTATTAAGACCTGACAAAACACAGCACTCTGAAGTGCCCACAGATCTTCCCTCACACACGCCCCAAATTTCACACCTGTTCATCCGAGTATGTCCAGTTGTTCACAATTATATAAGCGATGTGTGTGCGTATGTCTGTTGTGCTTCTTGAATGTACGATATCCAAGCAGTATGCGTGTGTGTGAACAGAAAAACCCACTACAAACTCTTAAAGTAATAGTTGAAAATTCCATCATTTACTCACCCTTGTGTTGTTCCAAAACTGAAAGCATTTCAAAAGCAAAAGTTAAATATACAGTGTCCATACAATAAAAGTCATGTGGGGTCCAGTGTTGATTTAAACCCCACTGACAAAAAGAGTTCTTCAGAATATCTTATTTGTGTTCCACAGAAGAAAGAAGTCATTTAGGTTTGTAACAACATGAGTGTAAGTAATAATGACTATCATTCCTGTCTATCCTGTCTTTAAGTCGTCCTTTTACTCTGTACTAATATTTACATCCCATCTCTTGAGTAGTCTGTTTGAGTGACTGACTCTATAAACACACATCATGGTAGAACATCCTCTAATTCCGCACCTCACACCTCATGCAATCTGACAGGGATTAGCAAAACCACCCGCTAGATTCCATAAATTTTGAAAACATCACGTTTGCAATAGGATATGTGATTATGATGAGAAATGCGAGTGGTTAAAAGGCTCCGTTTCACACTAGAGGTGTTAGACTGGTAATGTATAGGGTGCTTTTATCACTTTCAGAGTGTGCGTTAGGGATTTAACTGTATACACTGCTGTGAGGACGGAGTGTGTGTGCAGTGACATTGACAGCAAGAGTTTAGGATTCATCATGAGTTTTAAGAATGTTGTTTGACGACTGAACAGTGTGTAATGATGTGAGATGCCTGTGTGTGTGTATGATAGACAGAGACGTCGCTTGGTCCATGGGAACGGACCTGCGGGAGAGGATTCATTCAACTCTGTTTCCTTCTCACGCTTAAAATAGAGCCATTGTAATGTCCTTGTCTGTGTGTGTGTGTGCACCTGCGTTTGACATTGCATTCTTTTGTCTGCCATCCTTGCTTATCCTGCATTTTTGTTTGTTTTGTGAATGAATGTATGTGTGGCATGGCTAAACTGACCATCCATTTACATCGTATGTCCATGTCTCACTGTCTCTAGGTGAGGTCTGCCACAAATCTTACACG
Organism: Sinocyclocheilus rhinocerous; assembly: GCF_001515625.1. Classification (NCBI taxonomy): domain Eukaryota; kingdom Metazoa; phylum Chordata; class Actinopteri; order Cypriniformes; family Cyprinidae; genus Sinocyclocheilus; species Sinocyclocheilus rhinocerous. The sequence goes on from NW_015625577.1 coordinate 490,986, forward strand.
CAGTTCTCCAATCTGTGCCGCCACAAGCGCATGCACGCGGACTGTCGCACTCAGATCAAGTGCAAAGACTGCAGCCAGATGTTTAGCACCACGTCGTCCCTAAACAAGCATCGGCGCTTCTGCGAGGGTAAAAACCATTTTGCTGCTGCCGCGGGAGGGTTGTTTGCCCAGGGCATGGCCCTCCCTGGCACCCCTGGCCTGGACAAATCCGCACTGGCTGGAATGAGCCATGGGAGTCCTGGTTTAGCAGACTATTTTGGGACGAACCGGCACCATGGTGGGCTGACATTCCCAGCAGCCCCTCCAGCATTCCCATTCAGTTTTCCAGGACTTTTCCCATCAGGACTTTACCACCGGCCCCCTCTAATCCCATCCACGTCACCTATTAACGGCCCTCCGAGCGGTGAACTACGAAAGAGTCCGCTGCTGTCTTCACCCATCTCTGGGTCACATGACCTCTTGAAGAGTTTACGCAAGGATTCGTTCAACGGGGAGAGCGAGAGCATGGAGCATCAAAGGGAAGGATCCATCTCCAAACCAAGGCACGGCGGGAAGATGAGTGACCAGTCGGAGAGTAGCGATCTGGACGACGTCAGCACTCCGAGCGGGAGTGAGCTGGAAAGCACTTCAGGTTCAGAGTTGGACAGCGAAGCCGAAAGCGACCGGGAACGAGTGCGAGTGCCGGAAAACGGGAAAGGCCCGAAAAGGAAGTCCAGCGGGTTCAACGATGCCCAAAGCCCGACTCTTGTCAGCTCCAGTAGTAGTAGCAACACCAATAACGGAAAAGACTTCCCTGTGCCAGGGCTCCTCCCGCCATCTTTGGACGAGCAAACGGCTGTTTCTGGTGCCGTTAATGACTCGATCAAGGCAATTGCCTCCATTGCTGAGAAATACTTTGGTTCTACTGGACTTGCAGGCCTGCAAGATAAAAAAGTTGGGGCATTGCCATACCCTTCCATGTTCCCTCTGTCTTTCTTCCCTGCCTTCTCTCCGTCAGTCTATCCTTTCCCAGAAAGGGAGCAACTTAGACCTCCAGGCCCCAAAGGGGAGCCAGAAAGCCCTCCGGTTGAGGGAAAAAAACGTAAAGGCAGAAACGCTGAATCACCTTTTGACCTCACCACCAAACGGAAGGAAGAACGTCTTGCCGCTACTTGCGCCCCTTTGAAACCGGAAGCCTCACATGTACAATCAGCCAACCAGGATCAACCGCTGGACCTGAGTCTCGGTGGACGAAGTCGAGGAAAGAGTGTAAGAGGGAAGGAGTTAAAAAAGAACCCTGTCTTTGAAGAGGAGAGGGTGCAACCGGAGCCACCCAAGGCCGACCCGTCCCTCCAACACGCAAGACCTACGCCTTTCTTCATGGATCCCATTTACAGGTACTGTCAATCACATGTCCTTCCTACTCTCTTAGCATAATGGAATTGACTTAGTTTGGTTAAACTTACCATGAGAACTGATAGAAGTTTAACATCAGCAGGGTTGAGAAGAGAAAGATGAACGATCCTTTCGAAGTCCTCAAGGACAAGTATATGCGGCCCACTCCTGGATTTCTCTTCCACCCGCAGGTGAGATTTGTCAGAATATTTTCCCACTGCTAACTCCATTTAATTTTATCACCTCGTCCCTACAGTCTGCACAAATCATTAGCCTACTTTGAAGTGCCTCATTCTATGCTTCTGCAGTCAGTGTTCATGCAAGCTGTTCCAGACTCAAATGCAAATAAAAGTACTGCATGACCAGTTTGAAAGCTTTCTTTTGTACAGTAGTTCCCACCATTGGTACAAAAAGGTGGTGTGCAGAATTGTCACACATCTTACTTTATTCACACAATAATATGATTATTTTTGCAATAAACTAATTTGGTTTAGTGCCACTAATGGTGCGGAAACTCCTTACAGCTGCTTCAAAATAAGTTCAGCACATTAACCAAATTCAAAGCAGTTTTAAATGCTGACATAACATTACTTGTCCCATTGTATGCAATTTCTACTATTGACAAAATAACTCCTCGTGACATTCGTATTGATGTAATAGCTACAGTATGTTGGCAGTAGCTTTACAGGGCCCCAGTGTTTTAGCATTAGCATAGTGACTCCCATGTTCCTCCATGTGGTTCTTTTACTGAGTAATCAGGTCCAGATGTGAGATTCAGACAGGGTGGGAGTTTTGTGACACGTCTCTGTGTGGGTGTCTTTCATTATGATGTCACAATATGATACCCAGTTAAACTACTGCCTGAGACTGACCCATATCCCTGGATGGAGACTTTGAATAAGTGTGTGTGTGTGTGTGTGTGTGTGTGTTTATTGTAAATCAGTGTGATTTATGTGATTTGTGCATCTGGAATGTGTGATTTTGTCAGAGTGTGTGTGGTTTTGTGCCTGAGTGTCTCATTAGTGTGTATTAAGTAACCTGTCTGCTTTATGTCGTTGTGTGTTCGCTATAAGTATTCTGTAAAAATAATACATAGTTCTCATATAAACCCATACACACACGTCTGGTACACACATAGACCCTGAAACACACTCATAGACGCTCACCGGTGTAGTGTTTTATTGGCTGTTTCAGGAGAGTTTTTTATGGGCTGTTTCATTGGCCTGATTTATTCCCTGTGTATGCTTTGTGTCTGCGCAAGATAATGTCCACATGTCCCTGACACACTGCCTAAGGAGGTGACCTATCAGCATCCACTTTGTTGCACTATGCTCACTGGACTCTCTAATCAGCACCAGGGATGCTATTGACAGCACAGATGTATTATGGGAAATGCCATTTTAAATCTACTGTATTAGTGCGATGCTAGGCAGTGGAGAACAATTCAGACATTGGGCGATCAAGTGGATTGTAGGAAAACATTTTTAAAAAATAGTTAATTTAATTTAGTTATATTTATTATATTCACATTTTATTATATTAAATATTTTTGTAATTTTTTTTAATCTGTATAATATTTGATGATAAATAATTATCAAGAAATTAACAATAGATTTGATTTTCTTAATCACATTTTTCTTCCATTACACCAGAAAAATGGTAGTACAAAAATTTGATAAATACTGCATAAAATAAATAAAATACAAAATAAAATATTAATTAATTCAGTCAATCAAGTGTGGAACGTTAACCTTTACTAAACATCACATTGCATAATCACACATGATCAGTCTGATTCTTGATTTTGATTTGCTGTTTCCCTTCTGTCCTGCCCCCAGTTTCGCATGCCTGATCAGAGAACATGGGTAAGTTACTCCAAACCGAGTCATTCATGTGCTTTCACCACACACACACACACACACACACACATTCTTAATACTTCCATGCTCCTCACACACACACCCCTAACTTCTGCAATACACATGTACCCACAATGCAGTTCACTATTAGCATGACATGCTAGATGAAATGCATGGCTCAAACAAACAAATGCATGGACCAAATCGCACCTAAAACAGCTAAATCTGGTCCAAAGTCATTTCCATTCAGAGAAGATCCATGTTTAGCCAGTTAACACCCGCCCTTTTACACTTTTTGCGTGATCTGTTCAATGCATGATGACTGATTGATTCATTTTTTGGATTTTAGTACCATAAAACAGCACATTTGATTTTCTAGATAATATAAAAACACACAACTAGCTTTCAAATGAAATGCTCTCTGGTTAAACATCGAAGAAATGTCTTTTGAATTCATGTGTCATTTGGTGCACGCATGTCTCTACTCTTGTGTGCCAGTGTGTGTGTTAACCAGACAGAACAGTTGTTATTTCTGATGGCTACCCCTGATAATGCAGTCAATGTGAGTGAGCGTGATTATTTACACAGAGAGAGTAACAGACCACTGCTCTGATTTGGGGTGGCGACACTCCCGTACGGCATCGCATCACTGGAGGGGTAACAGTCTCTCTGGGACCCGCTCTGAGTGTGTGTGTGATAGCACAAGGGGGGTTTCCAAACCCAAGACATCTGGTACCCTGATAAGATCAACAATTGAAAAAGCTCTTGCTAATGAAGGCCCTCTCAGACACACACTACTGAGAATGGGCAACTCAACAGCTGCCCTACCACAGAGAGGGTGAAGGCTACTTAGTGATCCAGGAAGTCCAATCGCTGCCGATCGCAGATTTCTTTGGACTTAGTTGTTACAGCAATCATAGAGATACCAATCTATGGTAATATGTTTAGACTTCAAGTACCAATCAAACTGGCTATAAAAAATGTGTGTGTGTGTGTGTATTTTTGACCTAGACATACTTTGTGGACAAAACCTCTGGCCCGGAGGAATGTTTTATTGCGCTTTTATAGCTTGGAAGACTTAATGAGTTATGTTTCATGTAACTTCGTTTCTCTGATGTTTCTCCTAAAATTCCTTGGGAGGAATAAAAATAGACACAAATGAGCCAATTGTTGACATGCAGTAAGATCACAGAGCTATAAAACTAATTTTGATAGCATAGTACAAATCATTTGGTCTTGGACGTATGTGATGAGAAAAATTTTAACTCATTAAAACTGACTTTTAATTGCACGCGTTGCTATTTTGGCAAATCTGAGGACAGTTTGAGATATTGTAGTCACATGAAATTACTGGTGTATTTTTCTCTGGAGCTAAATCATAGAAGTAGGAAATGTGAGCAAAAGTCTCCATTTGGTCTGCATTCAATCTCATTGTGCAGAAGAATCAGTAGAGATATCGAAGAGATATTCCCATGTTGACAACTTAATTGTGTTCATATATATATATATATATATTTACTTTATGAAAGAATACATATGACTGCATATATAGAGAGAGTATTTTGTGTTCTCATTTAGATAATGAGATAGCTAGATAAACATGTTTTTAAAAGGCTTCTGGATGTTGTGGTTTAGTGGTCAGGCAGATAAGTGGAAAATGACAGAACAGAACAGATTGCATGATCTAGGAGGAACTCGATGAGAAATGTTTGAGTTTATTTTGAGATCTTTGATTTGGATTGGGATACAGAAAATATGAGCGCAGTTTGAGACTTCAGCACAAGTTCCCATTGACTCTCCATTGCTGTCTTTGTTCTTAAAACTTCTCTAATATCTTCTGCAGAAGGAAACAGACATTTCTTTGTGTTTATGTATGCATGTCCGTGTGTGTGTATCGTGTATGTCCTTCATTGTGAATCAGGACTGATTTGTCAACAAAACCCGAAATAAGAAAAGGGGAAAATTCAATACACACATGAAATAATGCAAATCCACTCTGCTTTCTGAAAGCCCTCACTGTTGCGCAGTGGTTGATAGGCCTGCTCGCCTAGGCTCTTGGGACCCCCCAAGCTCTGTCCCCTCCCTCTCCTTCCTATGATATCATTATTACTGCTGTCTCAGCCTTGATCAGTAATGTCAACATCTTTCATATTGACGAATGTGCTGTCTGCTCATATTGTGCACTGAATGCTTTATGGCCAACATAGGACATGAATCACTCCTGCTCTTCAGCACACACACACACTCGGGCCTTATGTTGTTCTCATTCTCTGGCTGACACACACATGTAGCTCTCTATCCCCTTTGAGAGTGTGTCCATTTCTGATGAAAGCAACTATTAGGCTTAATTAGTAAATTGGCAGCGGTTCTTATCCGCATGAATCTCTGTGTGTGTGCACATGTGTGGTCCATCTTATAACGTGCATTGTTAGTTGAGTTTGTGCGCCAAAATTGGACATTACAGATCAGTGAAAGCATTTCACACTGTTATCCGAGAGTGAAAGTTCACGGTCGGCGTTTTGCCCCGCACATCTGTGGTAGAATGCAACTCCATGTCAATAAATGCGAGTAACACAGTGGGGATGTGTGTCCTTAAAGACCTCACAGCGAGGTAATGAAACTTTTCTCTATCTCTCGCAGATGTCGGCGATTGAAAACATGGCTGAAAAACTGGAATCCTTCGGCTCTTTGAAGCCAGACGGCGGTGACATCATGCGTTCCGTTCCTTCCATGTTCGACTTCCGGGCTCCGCCCACCACCCTTCCTGAGACACTGTTACGCAAAGGCAAAGAGCGCTACACCTGCAGGTAACAATGCCAATGAACACTCAGTTCCTCCTAGCACAGACCATATATTTTTAAAAATACTTGAATTATCTACTTTTTAAAAACCATGAGTGAAACAAACAAAACAAATGATATAAGAACTAAACTAACAAAATTAAAAAATACATACACTACCGGTCAAAAGTTTGGGATCAGTAAGACTTGTAATGTTTTTTAAAGAAGTCTCTTATGCTCATCAAGGCTGCATTTATTTGATCAAAAATACAAAAAAACAGTAATCTTACAAAATGTTATTACAATATAAAATAATGGTTTCTATTTTAATATCCTTTAAAATATAATTTATTTCTGTGATGCAAAGCTGAATTTCCATCAGCCATTACTCCAGTATAAAGTGTCACATGATCCTTAAGAAATCATTCTAATATGCTGATTTATTATTAGAATTATCAATGTTGGCAACAATTGTGCTGCCAAATATTTTTTTGGAAACTGCAATACTTTTTTCAAGATTCTTTGATGATTAAAAAGTTAAAAAGAACAGCGTTTATTCAAAATATTATATTTTTTTAACAATATAAATCTTTGCTATCACTTCTTAACAATTTAACACATCCTTGATCCTGTAGAAAAATTTTATTTTACATCATAAAAATATTTCACAATAGTACATTTTTTCCTGTATTTTGGATCAAATAAATGCAGCCTTGATGAGCATACGAAACTCCTGTAAAAAACATTAAAAATCGTTCTGATCCCAAAGTTTTGACCGGTAGTGTGTGTGTGTGTATATATATATAAATATACTGTATATAAAACTTAAAAACTAAACTAAGAAAATTGTATAGCATCAAATCTAAAAACAATATATAGCAAGTAAACAAACAAAACTAAGAAAATGTTATAGTATATAAACGAATAAATCTAAAAAAAATCGTAAGAATACAACCAAAACTAAGTAAATTGTAAAGTATCTAAACAAACAAATCTAAAAAAAGATAATATAGTAAGTAAACAACCAAAACTAGGCAATTTGTTTAGTAACTACAAAAAAAAATTTTTTTTTTAAATGGTAATGCAGTAAGTAAACGAACAAGCCTAAGCAAATTGTATAGTAACTAAACAAAGGAATCTAAAAAATATATATAAAGTAAACAAACAAAACAAATTGTATAAGAACTAATCAAACAATTTAAACAAATTATATGATAACAAACAAAAATCATATAGTAAACAGTTTATAGTCAATGGGTTCAGTATGTATGATTAGGGCTGTCATACCAGATTTTCGCTACACGATTATAACGGCCAAACTAATCTTTGATAACGCAATTATCGTGATACCTGGAAAAAATACAATGCTATCAGTCAAATTCATCTTTAACTTTGTGTAGTGTTAACACAATATCAGTATTTAATTCGATAAATATTATAGTTATTGGCAATAACTATATTGGTATACTGTGACACCCTTAATTAAGATGAACTAAAGTATAATAAATAATATTTATAAATAACTTTTGTTTGTTTTTGTTGTTTCATTAATAAGATGTTTAAGTAAACATTTGTTTGATGTTTAATGAGTGATGACAACACTGAACGTGGAATGCAGGGTGTTTTGGGGAAATGTGTGTGTGTGTGTGTATTGCTGAGTATTGTTCCTGGAGATCTGTTTCCTTCCCCTATAGATACTGTGGCAAGATATTCCCACGCTCAGCCAACCTTACAAGACATCTACGGACACACACAGGAGAGCAGCCTTACAGGTGACACTCCCTCACACACATACACTAATAAATACTGTTTGATGTAATCAATTATTCACATACTCAGCATTGTAGCACATCAGTTGAATTACATATTAATACACAAACCATTGGCAGAAGAATTCTTTATTGGGATTATCATTTTTAATAAAAGTACTTTTCGAACATTAGTTATTGTATTTGCACTGCCACAATTTTATAAATCCCATGTCCATAATGTTTCCATAAATTATTATTTATGAAAGTATTTCATTGAATGCAACCATTATATAAGCAGATACAGTATTTTTTCCCCTTATTTGATATTACATGGTTATTGTCACTGGCTAAGAGTGAGGTAAAGTCCAAGAGACAAAAGGACAGACATACAGGGAGACTGAAGGAAGTGTGTATGAATAATGGAGGTGATGAGTGCCATACAGCTGCAGGCCAGCAAAGGCAGCTGGGTAATTAGGCCCGTGTTTGGGGCTCAGACTCTTTCAGGGAGTTTTAAAATACTGCACAGAAACAGGCGTGCGCACACACTGTGTTTGTGGTCCGTCTGACCACAGGGGAGGTTTGTACAGGGCTGTGTTACTTTCCAGATAGCCTCAATCTCCTCGTGCTGGCAGTGCTTTAAACGAGCCGGTGATCAGCCTTTAACTGCAATTTCATTTCATTTTTTTCTGTTGCATTCGGAGGGGGGCGAGATGGAGAGAGGGAGAGATAACAGGTTCCTGGGAGACACAGTTTAGCGCACAACTCTATGGTGGAGGGGAAGATATGATCACGTAATCATACGGATAATTCTGCGTGAAGAGACTTGGCGCATGCAGTCATTTTCAGAGCGGAGGGAGGATGTGGACGAGAGAGTTTGAGTGTTACTAAGTTGGCCAAAGATTAGAGACGCAGAGTTCATGACCACTCAATCATGTGTTTAGGACCCTGCGTGTGTGCGAGACGGATAACACGAGAGAGTTTGATTTCTCATGTCTGTATATTGTAAATACTGTATGGTCTAATTATGTTCATACGTGTCTGTGTGTCCGCAGATGTAAGTACTGCGATCGTTCGTTCAGTATTTCGTCGAATCTTCAGCGTCACATCCGTAACATCCATAACAAAGAGAAACCCTTCAAATGCCATCTTTGTGACCGCTGCTTCGGGCAACAAACCAATCTGGACCGGCACCTCAAAAAGCACGAGAACGGTAATTTATCAAGTATCCATACACATATACACACCTATAAAAAAAATAAATAGGAAAATAAATATAATTCATTAAAAAAACACCCATTTTAATGTTTAGCATTTGTAAATAACCTTATTAGCAGCTGTTGGTTATTTGATACTTACATTAATACACCTAAATTATACAAATATATGTTGTTTTTTACGTGTAGGCACGGCAATGTCGTCGCCCCGTTCAGAGCTGGACAGTGGCAGTGCCATCTTGGAGGACAAGGAGGACTCGTATTTTAACGAAATACGAAACTTCATCAGTAACACGGCACGGAACGCCACTTCTCCGTCACACTCCGAGGAAGGGTAAACACCATCTTCTTCCTCATTTACACTAATAAATATACTGATCA
>NW_015625577.1:500587-503673 GCF_001515625.1 Sinocyclocheilus rhinocerous
GATCAAATAAATGCAGCCTTGATGAGCATACGAAACTCCTGTAAAAAACATTAAAAATCGTTCTGATCCCAAAGTTTTGACCGGTAGTGTGTGTGTGTGTGTGTGTGTGTGTATATATATATAAATATACTGTATATAAAACTTAAAAACTAAACTAAGAAAATTGTATAGCATCAAATCTAAAAACAATATATAGCAAGTAAACAAACAAAACTAAGAAAATGTTATAGTATATAAACGAATAAATCTAAAAAAAATCGTAAGAATACAACCAAAACTAAGTAAATTGTAAAGTATCTAAACAAACAAATCTAAAAAAAGATAATATAGTAAGTAAACAACCAAAACTAGGCAATTTGTTTAGTAACTACAACAAAAATCAAAAATGATAATGCAGTAAGTAAACGAACAAGCCTAAGCAAATTGTATAGTAACTAAACAAAGGAATCTAAAAAATATATATAAAGTAAACAAACAAAACAAATTGTATAAGAACTAATCAAACAATTTAAACAAATTATATGATAACAAACAAAAATCATATAGTAAACAGTTTATAGTCAATGGGTTCAGTATGTATGATTAGGGCTGTCATATCAGATTTTCGCTACACGATTATAACGGCCAAACTAATCTTTGATAACGCAATTATCGTGATACCTGGAAAAAATACAATGCTATCAGTCAAATTCATCTTTAACTTTGTGTAGTGTTAACACAATATCAGTATTTAATTCAATAAATATTATAGTTATTGGCAATAACTATATTGGTATACTGTGACACCCTTAATTAAGATGAACTAAAGTATAATAAATAATATTTATAAATAACTTTTGTTTGTTTTTGTTGTTTCATTAATAAGATGTTTAAGTAAACATTTGTTTGATGTTTAATGAGTGATGACAACACTGAACGTGGAATGCAGGGTGTTTTGGGGAAATGTGTGTGTGTGTGTGTATTGCTGAGTATTGTTCCTGGAGATCTGTTTCCTTCCCCTATAGATACTGTGGCAAGATATTCCCACGCTCAGCCAACCTTACAAGACATCTACGGACACACACAGGAGAGCAGCCTTACAGGTGACACTCCCTCACACACATACACTAATAAATACTGTTTGATGTAATCAATTATTCACATACTCAGCATTGTAGCACATCAGTTGAATTACATATTAATGCACAAACCATTGGCAGAAGAATTCTTTATTGGGATTATCATTTTTAATAAAAGTACTTTTCGAACATTAGTTATTGTATTTGCACTGCCACAATTTTATAAATCCCATGTCCATAATGTTTCCATAAATTATTATTTATGAAAGTATTTCATTGAATGCAACCATTATATAAGCAGATACAGTATTTTTTCCCCTTATTTGATATTACATGGTTATTGTCACTGGCTAAGAGTGAGGTAAAGTCCAAGAGACAAAAGGACAGACATACAGGGAGACTGAAGGAAGTGTGTATGAATAATGGAGGTGATGAGTGCCATACAGCTGCAGGCCAGCAAAGGCAGCTGGGTAATTAGGCCCGTGTTTGGGGCTCAGACTCTTTCAGGGAGTTTTAAAATACTGCACAGAAACAGGCGTGCGCACACACTGTGTTTGTGGTCCGTCTGACCACAGGGGAGGTTTGTACAGGGCTGTGTTACTTTCCAGATAGCCTCAATCTCCTCGTGCTGGCAGTGCTTTAAACGAGCCGGTGATCAGCCTTTAACTGCAATTTCATTTCATTTTTTTCTGTTGCATTCGGAGGGGGGCGAGATGGAGAGAGGGAGAGATAACAGGTTCCTGGGAGACACAGTTTAGCGCACAACTCTATGGTGGAGGGGAAGATATGATCACGTAATCATACGGATAATTCTGCGTGAAGAGACTTGGCGCATGCAGTCATTTTCAGAGCGGAGGGAGGATGTGGACGAGAGAGTTTGAGTGTTACTAAGTTGGCCAAAGATTAGAGACGCAGAGTTCATGACCACTCAATCATGTGTTTAGGACCCTGCGTGTGTGCGAGACGGATAACACGAGAGAGTTTGATTTCTCGTGTCTGTATATTGTAAATACTGTATGGTCTAATTATGTTCATATGTGTCTGTGTGTCCGCAGATGTAAGTACTGCGATCGTTCGTTCAGTATTTCGTCGAATCTTCAGCGTCACATCCGTAACATCCATAACAAAGAGAAACCCTTCAAATGCCATCTTTGTGACCGCTGCTTCGGGCAACAAACCAACCTGGACCGGCACCTCAAAAAGCACGAGAACGGTAATTTATCAAGTATCCATACACATATACACACCTATAAAAAAATAAATAGGAAAATAAATATAATTCATTAAAAAAACACCCATTTTAATGTTTAGCATTTGTAAATAACCTTATTAGCAGCTGTTGGTTATTTGATACTTACATTAATACACCTAAATTATACAAATATATGTTGTTTTTTACGTGTAGGCACGGCAATGTCGTCGCCCCGTTCAGAGCTGGACAGTGGCAGTGCCATCTTGGAGGACAAGGAGGACTCGTATTTTAACGAAATACGAAACTTCATCAGTAACACGGCACGGAACGCCACTTCTCCGTCACACTCCGAGGAAGGGTAAACACCATCTTCTTCCTCATTTACACTAATAAATATACTGATCATACACAAAATCCAACTTTTTGGGGGTAAAACAGCTCACTCATGGCCTTGGCTTAGTGTTCAAAAACACATATGTTCAAACATTGAGCTTATACAGACAGGTTCAAATAAATCTTCACATGGGTTCTCAGTCCATCTCATAATTTTCTGTCCTTCTATCAAATTATAATGTTTTATTTTATTATTAATGTATACATTTTATTATATTTTTTTAGATAATAATTATTTCATGTGTATATATACTGTATATATATATATATAATTTAATATATATTTATTCATATATAATATTTAACTTTTAATTTTTTAATTGTTCAATTGTAATACTTGCAATAACATTTTAATATTTTCACAGATTCAGTTAAGACTCAAACAAAACATTGTTATAAACTATTATATACATTACATACTATTCTAACTATTATAGTTAGAA
>NW_015625577.1:504052-519335 GCF_001515625.1 Sinocyclocheilus rhinocerous
GTATATATATATATATAATTTAATATATATTTATTCATATATAATATTTTATATAACGTTTTATTATTTTTTTAAATAATGCAATTTAGTCTCTAAAATCATATTTATTTTTTATTTATTTTTTCTATCTATCTGTCTGTCTATCAAATCAATGTATGTCCAAAGTCCACAGATTGAGCTTCTATGTAAAAGTTTAGATATTCACTTTACTCCCAATCATGTGTGGGCTCACGCACACACGCAAACTCACACGCAATTCGAGTGTCCATTAGGCTGTCAGTCATCAGTTGGCGCTAGTTGCCTCAGGCAGATTGGAGGTTATTATACACAAACATTACTGAACACAACACTTCTCATGCCTTATTCATTAACCCTCACCTCTGAGTGAATAGCATCACATGAAAGGAGCGGACGGGTATGGCAGTGTGTATTAAGTGCACATGTGAACGTATCTGTGTGCGTACATATATTCTGTACGGTTGTTAATCATTAGCCTGTCGCCTGCGGTTTTTAAGAGCAAAGATTAGGGCAGGTCTCCAGCAGGACGTGATTACTGATTGGCCGACTGCGAGCGCGTGCAGAACGCTGTTGACTTTTGGCTGCGTGCGCGTACATGAATTTTGCCATCTGCATATGATAATTATCGCAGATCATTTCCCAGCAATGATCATCAGGTTGGATGACGGTTTAAATGTTTGACCTGGTCATCCGTGTGTGTGTGTGTGACAGATAAAGATCTTACATGCTTTTGTTTTTTGATTTCTTCATTGTTTCATTAAAAAGATCCTAGAGTCATTACAACATCGGCTGTGTGTGTGTTTGCGCGCGTCCCACATCTGGTCCCAACATGTGTTTGTGAACAGGAAGTAGGTGTGGGAGAGGAGGTCAGAGGTCGCTGAATGTTTCCTGTCAGAGTGACTGCTCCTGATAGATACTTTATCCTCCACAAATTACCACAGCTCTCTCTAATTAGCCGATCTGTTTTCATCATAACGCCATCGCTGCTTCTTTCGTTCTCTCGTTCCCTCTCTCGCTGTATTAGCGGTGTGCGGAGTGATGAGAGAAGGTGATTTCGGGATTATCAGACATGTGAAAAGGGCTTTATACGGTCAACCCTGCGACTTTACACTAATCTGAGGGAAGAACGGAGATGTAGATGTAAATGAAATAGATAGAGGTGAGAGATGAAACCTAGAGGAAACATGTTATTGCTCAAAGACATAATGGAGTTCTCAAGTTATGTTTCACTTAAGTATCAACTTTGTCCCAGATTTCTCATGAAGATTGTTGATATACAATAAGAACATGGATAGATGGATGAATGGATGTTTGGACAGATGGATAGATATATGCAGTATGGGAAGGTTACTCTGGAAATGTAATAAGTTACAGATAACATGTTACCATATTTAAAATGTAATAAGTAGTGTAACTATTTTAATTACTTTATTAAAGTAATGTAACTGATTACATTTGATTACATTTCTAAATTTAAATTTCTACATTTTTTCAACATTTTTCTAAACCGTTAATCATTTTCAAACTTTTAAACCAGGCAGGGTTAACCCTACAGTTGTACTCCACACTGATTACTGTGAGACTTTCAAAATCCGTCATCACTTGAATTAAGATTATAATAATTTAATTTGAAAGCACAGCAATCAGACTTTAGCACTTCTTTTTACTTTGAGATCGTTCTGAGGTTAAATACAGATTTAAAATCATAACAAGTATCATAGTTTAATAGCTATGATACTGTTTTTGAAATCAAATACGACAGGAAGCTACGACAGGAAACACTGGCATTCAACAATACTTTGGAAAAAACAGTTAATTTAAAATATAAAGCATACACAAACCCAAACAGGAAATAAAACAGTTATCAAATAAGTCCTATTCTGTGATCTAAACTCCTGAAACATTGGTTTTAGAGCAGTCAATGCAATTTTGAAAAGAAATCAATCAAATGTGTGTAAAAATATTCAGATGTAACCTCCCTTTGTAATCATTATCATTTTCAGAAGTAACTGTAATTTAATTACACATTTTTCTCAGTAACTGAAACAGATTACATTTACATTTATTGGTAACACTTTATTTTAAGGTGTCCTTGTTACACGTTACATGTACTTGCTATTATAATAACAATAAATTATGCATAATTACATGCAAGTAACCCTAAGCCAAACACTAATCCTTACCCTAACCATATAGAAAGTACATCTAGTTAATTAATATTACTCAGTACTTAAATGTATAATTACACTATAACAAGGACACCTTAAAATAAAGTGTAACCCATTTATTTTGTAATTAAATTACATAATTCCGTTACATGTAACTAGTTACTCCCCAACACTGGATGGATGGATGGATGGATGGATGGATAGATAGATAGATAGATAGATATTCATTGCACATCTGTACAGACAGACTTATATTTTCCCATCCTCTCTGTATTTGTAATTTTTCCCTCTCTGTTTTTAAACTTCAGATGGGAAGTTGCTATTTTAAGTTGAGGAAATAGTAGAATCGGGACAAAACGAGTGAATCAGCCTTAATATGGCTCCTTTGGCTGGCGTATATTTGCGTGTGTGTGTGTGAGTTTGGATAGCTGGCCTCTGTCTCTGTGGGGAAATGGCTGCTTTGGCAGCTCCTTCTCTCCACTCACCAAATGGGCTGTCAGCTAAATATTTGGCCTATTAGATGAATTGGAGATAAAGAAGAAAATAAACTAGGGAAAGAGGAGATGTGAGATGTTTGAGTGAGAGCGAGAGCGAGAACTGAAAATAAGTGAGAGGAAGTGTAGAGGCCTGCTGTCTAAGTGCCCTGCAGATGGGCGGCTCATTTCTGCCAACCAGGGGCCCTCATAACTGATGACAAACAGTCTCTTTCTCCAACACACTCGCCTTCTTTCTCTGAGCATTTCCTCTCATTTAGAAAGCGTGGGCATGTGGTTCTGCTTTTTAAGATGGTTTATTTTTTCGAGGCAAACAGAACTTGGTTTCAGCGCTAAATGATTTTCTTTCTGTAATCAAGGATCGGCGTATCAGTCAAAAATTCATGCCTGCATAATGTCATTACAAATGATTCTCTTTGTTCTCCGTAGGCTAAACGGCAGTCATTTTGATGGCGACAAAGCCCTGCCTGGTAAGGGGTCACGTGACCTGGATGAAGAAGGGGAGGAGCTCAGAGCTGAGGAAGAGGAGGCGGAGCATAGCGACAGTGCCAGGAAACCCAGCGAGGATGGCGTGCCCAGCAGTCTAGATCACGACATAAACGATGACATCGATTTCGAGGGACCAGATGATCTGGAGATGAATAGCAAATCCTCGCCACAAAGGTATGCAGATAAAAAAAACTTGTTTATATGCATTTAATTTGTGGCTGTAAATGAATCTTCTAAAAATAATCTCTGCATCATTTGCAGGTTTAATGAGGAAGAGGACGATGAAGATCACAGCAGTTTCTCCACGCTGGATCACATCCGTCACTTTAGTATGGAGGACGGAGACCTCAGCGACAGTGATGTCACCAGCTTTGGCCCCGCCCACCTGCAAGAGGGCATCAAGCAGCCTCTATACAGGAAATCTAAATCACAGGTATAACTATCGTTTAAAACTACTTTTTCAAAATGATATAAATTCAGAAAAATAATATTAATTTTTACAATATTATTTTAAAATAAATTACTTATTTAAATACTATTTTATTTTAGTGTTGTTAATAATAATAAAAAACAACAATAATTAGTAGTAGTAGCAGATAAAGTATTTTTAATAATAACAGTTATCAAAATGTCCATGATAAGTTTGTTTTATAATTAACAATATTTTATTATTTTATTAATTGTATTATTAATTGATATTAATAACAACATTATTAATGAAAATTATTTAAAATATTAAATGTTAAATTAATATTTGACTAAATGTAATAAATGACGTATTTTATTACTAATATTTTATTTTGGTGTTATTATTAATATTAATTGATAACAATTAACAATATGGAATTATTTATTAATTAATAATAAGTATAACATTTTTCATGAATTTCCTTTAAATAAATTACTTATAGAATTACTATTTTATTTTATTGTTGTTGTTATTATTATTATTATTACTATTATTATTGCTATTATTAGTAAATACATTTTCCTATTAATAATAATTAATAAAAACAAGTAATACATTTTCCATGAATACAATTTGTGTACGTAAATTAACATTATTTTTTTTGTTTTATTAATTGTATTATTAATGATTATTAATGACAATAATAATAGCATCATTAATATTATTATTATTATTAAATACTTTTTCCATGAATATAGTTGATAGGTGTATTTGTAACTGTATATCTCTCTTTTTAAGGCATATGCTATGATGCTGTCCCTAGCTGATAAGGATCCACTCCATTCGTCTACCCATAATGCCCCGATGTGGCACAGCTTGGCCCGTGCTGCAGAACCCAGCGCCATTCAGTCTCTCAGTCACGTATGACACGCCCATGTACCATGTGACCAAACTTAACATTGTGTTAGACTACCGCCAGAGTCCCTGGTCCACAGTCACGCCTGCACAAGTGCCCAAATCCTCATTCACTTCCACCACACACACCCAGATCCTGTGCATAGCAGCTCACTGTCCCACATACATCAACAAATGATTGACTGACTGTTTGATTGACTTATTGATTAGTAGGAATGACAATAGTGTCAGTAATTTTGATGGTGATGATGAAGACGATCATGACAATAGTAGTAAGACATAATAATAATTGTATTTATTCTGTCAAGTTCCAATGTTTTGCACAGCAGTGGCAGCTGGTGAACAGTTTTTGAGATTGCTAATGAAACGTCGGTGTCATGTTTGTGAGTTTTGTCCGCTAAAACCGATGGGTACTAAGAGTAACAAATGAGAGTCTTCCACAAGACAAATGTGATCGCAGACTATTCAGGCACAACCGCTTACCGGCCTGTAAATATCTTTAGAATTACCGCCATCACACACAAACACAAATAAACGCAAATACAGACACGCAAAACAACCATGTGTGTTTTTCAAACAATCTTTTAGGTCTTGTACAGAAACGTACAAGTTCACAAACGTATGTGAGGGGTCGTGGGGTTAGTGTTTCTCTTTTAAGATATTCTCCAGGAGTTTGTGAATTTGAAAACGTAAACAGATACACATAAAAGGTGTGACCTTTAGACCTCTCTCTGGCGCTGCTTGTAAAAAAAACAAAATAGGTGTAAGGAGCGAGACAAGTTCTGTCCAATTAAAGCACTGCATTACCTTCAACCCACTTTCCCGCCAGTTTGTGCGAAAACATGCTCTTTTTAGTTAGTGTCTTTTTTAAGTTGGAAGAGTGGTTGGAAACTACTAGTTTAAACTAGTTTAAGAATTGAATCTGTAGAACTCGCGTAAAGGGCATTTTATCATTTCCATGGTAACTTTTTCCATTAGTTGGCGAACGATACCACTAAATAGCCTGAATGCTAGTCTTTAGCTACACCATCCTTGTGTGTCTTTTCATTTATAGACAATCATGGGTTCCTTGTGTTTATTTTTTCCCCTTGTCGTTTGTTGCTTTGTTTTTGTCTTTCTTTTATTTCTTGGTTGATGTCGTCAATGTTATTGCTGTGTATCTTGAAAGTTGTATTTATTTCTCTGCAAACTGTAGTTTGTTTACTGAATAGCACTGCTCTCAAGCGCCCCCTTGTGTTGAAATGAAGAATTTCTCACTGAAAATTTTGGGGGAAGAGACTCTACTGGGGTTTGTAGAAACGTCTGAATGCCAGATAGTATTAAACGTACCATCACAGCTTATACTTCTAATAAAACTGGTAAATGATATAGATATTACGTAGGTTTTTTTGTATGACAATTTATTGATTCAACTGTAAAATATAAAAAAATGAGAAAATAGAGAAAAAAAGGAAAGAAGAATAAAAACAGCTGATATTATTTCTTCATAAAACGCATGATTGGTCCAAGCTGTACCTGACATTTTCTATGGTTGTCTGCAAGCTTGTGTGACGTTTGGGTCCATGTTGATTTCTTGTGCCAAACCTAGGAGAAATGCCAGATTTTGTTTATCCTCACGAGGTGAAGGACCAGATCTTTCCTATTTCACTTTGTTTGTTTTTTTGTCAATGTTTATAATCCCATTTTTAAAAGTAATCAGTGAGTTGAGGTACTTCTGTTTTAATGCTTTCTACAATGTAACTGTATTGCATTATAATTCAATACTGTGGGAGGAGTTACTGATAAATAAAAAAAAAAAAACTCCTATGTGGGCGGACTGTGCACTCTCACACTGGCTCTGTCTCTGTTTGTATTAGGGTGACTCTAACAAAAGAAATTTTAAGGTCATATTTCACCCCAAAAGTAAAAGAAAATATATATAAATTGTATTTTGCATATAGAAAATAAGGACTAAGATTGTTTGTATTATAACAGTATTAAGTATTGGTATATTAAACAATATTTAATAGTATATTAAATATTATTATTATCATTGTTATTGTACTAAATTTAATTTATGCTGGTTCTAATGTCCACACAGTATATGACCATAATTATTATAATTCAAATTTTTAAATTCCCATTATTCCAATAATTATGATTATATTATGCAGGTGCAGTGTTTTTTTTTCTTTACTTTAATAAGATTTTTTTTTCAAGCCAATGAAAAATATATTTATAGTATTTAAATAGTATATTAAATATTATTATATTAAAATAGTATATTTTACATTAGTATTTATTGTACTAAATTTACTTTATGCTGATTTTAATGTTAAAAAAAAATCATTGACAATATATGACTATAATTATAATTGTCATGAAAAAGGTCTCAAATTCCACTTATTTTAATAATTACAATTGTGCAGGCACAGATTTTTTTGCTACATTAAAATCTGCTAAGTAAATTTAGTTGGTGCAATAAATACTATCACAAGTTTATTACAGTAATGAAATAGTTTTAATTTTTTCATTTTTTGCAATACATTAGGATACTGAATAATGTAAAAAAATATATAAATACTTAATTTTCTCATATAATTTGTATTGTGTTTTTCTTGATTTTTATATATATTGTGCTTTTTCCATAATTATGTCTCTGAATTAGAGATCAAAATATGCTGGTGCAAAGAAGATGTTCTCACACAGATACTCAGTGTGCCGCAGACACACATGTTTCTGAAGACAGAATAAAACTCTTTTGATAGCTGCTCTCTCACACACCCACTCGTGTTATTTCACACCGAGACACATAAAAATCTGGTTCACACACACTGCCAGACGGACACAGCGCGAGTCTGATCCCCGGTCATCGCTCTCACACAGATCCACTGTCCCGCAGCCAGAGAGAGTCTGCGAGAGAGAGAGAGAAAAGCGGCTGAAAGACAGACGAGGGAGGCAAGAATGCACGCTGCACTCGTTTGTTTGAGGGAAATGATGGATGAGGTGGAGAGATGTGATGACCTGGCTCATCGCTCAAACTCTCAATGAGAAACAACATTCGACTGACGTCTCTCTCTCATTGTTTAAACGGGATCCAACTTCTCCAGCCAACCCGGTCAGAACCCCTCGTTCTCACCCTCATAATTCTCCCTCCTTCTTTCCTAATCATATTCCCCATTGTCTTTCTTTTTTTTTTCCAGAGGGATGCCATTTTTATCACTCTCTCTTCCAGTCCATCTATTCTTCTCCTTCTGTCCTTTCCTCACCCTCTTATTCTTTCTCTCTCTTTCTGATTTGTAGTGGGTGGATGCCATTGTGGACACAGGGGTGATGATTGCTTGTCTGGGATCGAGGTTTTGTGTGTGATGAGAGTCAGGGTGGGATTTGCTTGGGAAAATTAGTTAAGACCTCTTTGTGTTTCCTGCCATTTTCACTCAACATAAACTCGATTTTGTTGTCCCTGTCCGCATTACGAGGGTTAGACGACACTGCCGCAAAGACAAAACACAGTCACTACAACCCAAACAAATGGAAGTTCTGTCAACATTTACTCACCATTGTATTGTTGCAAACCTGTATGATTTTCTTTCTTCTGCAGAACACAAAAGCTAATATTTTGCAAAACGGTGGTTGGTGTGTGTGTGTAATAAAAGTCAATAGGGTCCCATGTTGTTTTGAACCCCACTGACTTTCATTTGTATTAACTGTTCTTAAAAATATCTTCTTTTGTGTTCTGGAGAAAAAAAGCAAGTCAGTACAGGTTTGGAACAACATGAGGGTGAGAAAATGACAGAATTCTAATTTTTTATGTGAACTATCCCTTCAAGGCTTGTTTGTACAGAGCCTCTAAAAGGACATGATGATGGTTAAAAAAAAAAAATGAAATGGGAGGTAAATTATACGTACACTCACAAATTTTTTTTGATGAAAATATGAGGTGGCAATAGTTTTGTGAAAGACTTCAAAAATATTAAAATATACGTACACACGACACGTATAAGAGTACGTGTCAATGCATTTAAGAAAAATTTAAGAAATTTGAACCACCATTTTTGCTACCCATTTGCTGCACCTTTGGCTCAGAATGCATTTTGTAATTCCCACTGCATTTTGCTACAATTATCACAATGCAATACGAAGTGTCCTACTTGTGAGTCTAAATGCATTTAGGAAAAATGGCATTTAAATGATAATTTTGCTACAGTTTTTGCTTGGACATGTTAAACATATCTAATCAATTTGGGTAATCCAATTTTATTTTAATTTTGCAACTTATAAAGCGTTAAAATGTTTTTAATATACATATTAAAACTAGTGTAGGAAATGGCAAATGTAAATTATATAACTGAATTTTCATTTTCATTTTGCACTAAATGTTGCACATATGTATGGGAAAATGTAAATTTAAATACAGAAATACATTGCCATTTTACATATTGCATTGTCATTTTGCATATTACATTTCAAAATGAATTTTGCTACCCATATGCTTCCATAATACAGTAGGATGTGACTTCATTTATTTGAGACTTTACAATAAGGTTCCATTTATTAACATTATTTAACTACCTCAGTTAACATGAACTAACAATGAAAAATACATCTAAAGCATTCCTAGTTAATGTTAATTTCATCTGTTGATACTATTTAGTGGAAACAGGAATTTCCAAAGTTGTTTAGACCTGACTGGTCAAAACGGTGCCAATTTCAGTGTACGCACATCTATCAGTCACCTGAGCCCAATTTGTATTTTTGTACTATTTTTTTTTTTATATTATTTAACAGACCTACATTAGCTAACATGAACTAACAATGAACAGTTGTATTTTTAACTACCATGAATAAAGATAAACAAATAATGTTACACATTGTTAATGTTAGTTAATGCATTGACTTACGTCTTGACTTGCGTTAACTAACGGGACCTTATTGTACAATAAAGTGTTGCGAGACCAAAGTTGTCCCTTATTTAAGTGGAAACTGAAATGTAAGGTACACAGTAAAAGCGGGTGTCACACTCACTGATAATTGATGGCCCGCTTTTGGTCAGCGCAAGCCGTCAGTCTCTGAGCTCAGTGGGGCGTCCTGCTTTGATGAGGTCATCATGGGTCAGCCAGCTCTGATGAGGTCACAGCAGGTCGTCCCACTTTGATGAGGTCGGCTGGAGAGGGGTTTGTGGGTGCTGTAGTAGGGTGAAGGTGATAATGGGTCTACAGAGGAGGAAAAGAGGCCAACATGGACCATTACTGACCAGCTGTTTGCCGTGAACGTCTGTCATGTGCTTGAAAGATCACAGGCCGCGGCTTGTACATCTCCCTCTACAGGGCAGCATCTCGACCCTCACATACTGTCAATATGAGTGTGTGTGAGCCCCTCCTGCACACACACAGTCACATTCGTCCTTCTCACGGGAGTGGTTGTGTTTGACGGGGGAATTTCCCATCGCTCTCATCAGAGTGTATGGATCTATCTAATGAACTAATGAGTCTTTTGGCATGGGTACAAAACAGCCACACACACGACATCCCACTCTTATATGTGTGTTCAAACACAGGCCCCTCTCTTTCATGTCGACTGAAACATGCCTGTACACTCTGCCACCACCCCACAGTGGCACCGCAGCCCTGGTCGGGACATCTATCATGGTCCCTGAGTGCAGGGTGTGACACTGCTGGCACTCTCTGCCTGATTAACTGGGCACTGTTACTTGCCCCCTTGCCAAACGAAACAGCACCTGCTGTGCTTAATGGTTGGTACAGAAGGCACTGCAGGCCTTTCATACATGATGGGCATAGAGAGCCATCTTTAAAGTGATTTCTAATACAACAAGCCATGATTAGCTGGTTGTTTTACCACAGCTTATTCTTAAAGGACGTTTACAGCAAGGATCACAGCTATAACCAGAACATTAACTATAAAGTTTAATTATACTAGAACAGTGAAGTCCACACCACAGCTATAACTATAACATCACAGAAAAACACTGTTGCTATCATTTTCAGAACGATTTTTTAACAATTGACCTTAAAGGGGTCATATGATGCGATTTCAAGTTTTCCTTTCTCTTTGGAGTGTTACAAGCTGGAGCATTATAAATTGGTGGCAAATGCCGTGATAAAACACCAATGTTAAATAATCCCATGAATTATATTAATTTACCTGAATTATCGGATTTATAATGTTATAATGCTTTTCAGTCATGAAGTCAATTCATAAGACAAATGAAGGCTTTTTAAGGGTATGTTTACACGACAACGATGTATAGAAAACTTTTTTCCTAAAAACATCTCAAATGCTGTATTATGCATGCCATGCCAGAAGCTGGCGATGTCACTGTTTTTGAAAGAAACTCGCACTTGCCTAAAGACTAAACTTGTAATATGCATTCGCATGACTTCACCTTTTCCACAAATTCCACATTCCACAAATACACCTTATTTTTCCCGGTTATGGCTTGAAGGGATACAGCTACGGCCAGAAAATAATGAGAAATTACATTTGCTACCTTAGATTGTGTTTTATTAATATCCACACCCCAACCCTAAACCTAACCGTACATTAACACAAATAGCCCTACAGTAATTAATTGTTGCTCAGCATGGCAAAAATGACACAATATTGATGTGCGCATACATGCCCAGTAGGACAATCTGGCCGTAGCTGTATCCCTTTCAGCCCCAAAGAGCGGGCAAGGCCATTTTTAAATTGAATGTGTCTGGCTTCCGGTGTCATTCAACAAAATTGCTAGTATTGCTGCTTGATATTGCAAACTGGTGTGTCTTACCATATTATTTTAATGTATTATCTTAATTGTGAACACACTGGTTTGTAGTGCAAAGTTTTACCGTTTATTGTTATTCTTCTCCTTATTTCCTTACAGCGCTAATGAACCGGAAGTCATTCACAGAAATTGACTTCCGCATTGAAAAATACGTTTTATTGTAAAGGACAAAAAAAAACATAAGCCAAAGGAAGACGTTTACGGAAAAGTTTTTTCTTTTCATTTTAAAAACTGTATTATGCATGCATGTGCCAGGCCAGAAGTAGGCGATGTTGCTTTGTAAATAAACTGGCGCATGCCTTTCAAAATCATTCAAAAGTGCCCCTCTCAGACAAATAGCAATGATATTGTGGTCAGTAAAACAAAATGCATTTTAATTATAATTAACATGACAATGTGTACAAAACAATAATTAATCGCTCAAAAATCGGAAAATTCCTGTTTATTTTTACATATCTGTCAATCTGAGGCGTTGCTATGGTTGCGTGCGTTTTGCTTGACTGAAACTTCATGAAACTATCATAGTTAAATGAAGCCCAAGTGCTACCTACAGGTTATGTGAAGTGAAGGCTGGCGAAATGGTGACGTGAAAGGACTTGATTATATTACCATTTTGATAACTATGCAGCATTATGAAAGTGTCTTATGCTCATCAAGCCTGCATTTATTTGATCAAAAATACAGAAAAAAAATTAATATTGTGAAATATTATTGCAATTTAAAACAACGGTTTTTTTCTATTTTAATATACTTTCTAATTATAATTATATTTTTCTAATTATAATTTCTGTGATGCAAAGCTGAATTGTCAGCATCATTACTGAAGTCTTCAGTGTCACATGATCCTTAAGAAATCATTCTAATATGCTGATTTATTATCAATATTGTAAACATTTGTGCTGCTTTTTTATTTAGGCTATTTATTTATTTTTTTGTAACCTGTGATACTTTTGGGGGTTATATTATATATATATAATTGTTTTTTGTTTTTTTTTGTTTTTACACTGCCCCTATTTTACATTTGAGCCCCTGCCCCTAAGGGACCTATATGCACGTCCCTGATCGGTATCACAGTCTATGGTCGGTATCGTTAAAATAAAGCTCTTTGAAACCAGTTTTCGGGATACCAAAACACCGTTGTTGTGTAAATGAATGGCCAAAACGCATAACAGTTTTCCGTTCCGTCATCGTGTCGTGCAAACGGTCCCCAAATCGCTAAGAAGTCGCTACCTGTTGATCGATTGATTAAAGACGTAGCAATCTTGTTTTACTTACAAATCCAAAATCACTATTTTAAAACCCCTAAGGATCAAAATCGCTTATTGTCTATGTCTAATGGTTTTAGGACTAAACAATAGCTCTACTGAATAAGGCTTACTGTTTTTCACTGCACATCTAGAGATCAGATATAAAGAGATGGATTTACTTTAGTGAATGATTGTTGAGTTGTAATAGCTCAGATTGTCTACAGTTGGCACAGAGCGGAGAACCAGATGAGGAGTTTTATATATGCCCTCCAGTGAGGTTTCTTCTTTTAATACATCTCTCGCAAATCGCACACTCTTTTCATCCCTCGCTGTTTTTGATAAAGTCAGGCCGGTGGCAGCTGTGGCTGGATACGTGACAGCTCGTAAGCCGCGGAAGGAGCGGCGGCCCCGTTAAAGACTGGCGGTTTCATTCGGGGATTTGTTGTGATCCCCCGGGAAACGGGTCATTAGCGTTATTGATGGGCACTCAGTACGAGCGGCGGATGCCGCCATGCATATGGTTTTAATATGACAAGACGTGTTAGGGGAACGGCTTACTGTTTAAAATGCCTCAGAGGTCCGTGGACCTGACGTAAAGGGCCGTTTACGCTGGAATTGGATAAAAAGTCAAGTGTGCACTTGGAAACTCACTTAGGCTACCTTAGATATCGTGCATGACGCACTGAAATTAAAGGTTGCTCATCGACTATAGTTAGAGCTTTATTACTATAATTTGGACCCTCAAGATATTTTCACTGGTTTGTGGAAATGCTGCCACATTTCCTTTCAGTAATGCGCTGATACACCCACCACTTAGTGCCACAACAATCTAAAACACAATCACCGTCTTGTCTGATTGAGCAGCAGCAAAGTAGTTTAAATGCTCATTTTTAAGACCACATTCTGAACACTATTATCAAGTAGCCTACTTAGTTTAACCGGTCTGTGCATTTAGGGCACACAAGGTCTGCATCTCATGATTATACTGGTTTGAATCAAGAGTTTCCACTAGCAATTTGTATGTTGTTTCAATAAGCCTACCTCAAAAACGTCAGAATAAAAAATAGTTTCAGTCAATTATTTAGCCCAAACTAAATTCAGTAGCTTCATTTTGTAAAAAGCTGTTGGGTAAACACAATAAAATCAAACTAAATATATTAGATACATATCTAAAATACAGAACTCGGGATAGAGTATTGTTTTTCCTTTTTGTTGGCAGTTTGTGCACATTTTTGTATTGGGAAAAATTGACATGTAGCCTAGGCCTATTTTAAGTTTTAATGATTAAATGTGTTGGCCAATATAATGGTGTTATTTTGTGTGTGTGTGTGTGATAACTTTTAGGCTACATTTCCGCTCTATTATTGTTTTGTGTTTCATAATTGTTTTACTGATCAAATTTAGCTAAAAAAGAAAACTGATTAATTGGTTCTTTAATGACAGCTTACCCAACTAATGAGTCAACGTGTCAAATGATCTCTTTTTCATGGTCAGTAACAGTCTAAATGTGACAACTAGCCCCGCTCTCCTCAGTCTACCACAGGAATGGTAAAACAAATGGGGTTTGTGGCTCGTCAGGCGTGCAGAGTGTATCCGAGGTCTGGCTTGACCACCGGCACACCACAATACTGCATCGGGCGCCACCTAGTGGCCCTCCTCGACACTGACCAATGTTGACACTGCACGAAGCACTGCTCATTGACATTCACCCAGAACCTGCTAAATGATCCCTGAATAATTTAGATTAATGACGGGGTCCTGTTAAAAGAAAAAAAGTATGATAGTGCTCTTTACGTATACACAGAGATGCTGCGTGTTGATTTTTTTCCTTCACTGAAACCAGGGGATTCCAGTGTCTGTGGCGTTCACACAGGGCGCGTTTGTTGGACTGGTTGCACATGTGTCACATCTCTGTCTGTTGAGTTGGGTCTAGTAGTAGAATGTCAAATAGGGATCCAATTGTTATTTAATGATTCTGGATCCATAACGGGAAAAAATAACATACAAGTAATGCATTTCTTAAGGTGTGTTTACACAGACTTTATGACTTTTCACATACCTTTTAGAGGCCGCATAAATATGCAACCAAAAATTGGTTCTGACTACTTTAAAATATTGAATAAATATTACTAAAACGCTAAATAAATAAATATTAAATATAAAATTGGGCTCATCATTCATTCAATCTTGATTAATTTAGGCATGACAAAAGCAATATATCGAGTCAGATTTTGATTAACAAAAAAGAACTGACTCATAAGAGTCCATTTTGCGGGATTCAGATCGGAAATAGCCTACTGCTGTACTATGTATTTGATCACTAAAAGAACCGGTTTGTTCGTAAGATTCAGTTGATTCAGTCAAATCGAATCACACTGGTGGAGTTCGAGAAGCGTTAAATGGAACACCGGATGCACATTTTCCACACGTTGGTATAATTCTTTAGGGGCTTCATGAAAAGTCTATAACATACTTGGGTTCAAATTTCTCAATGGTAGTGTAAAACAACACCCTTTTTACCTTGTCAAAAACAGCTCTGTTCACAGCGACCCATTTCGGTGCATGTCCTTTTAAATGATAATGAGCTACTGCTCACCCAGCCCTTCTCTTCCGTTAAAGTCACCATTCTTATTCATGCCGTTATAACTGCTCAAACACGATTTAAAACCCCTTTATAGACCCTCTACAAAGGCAACCTTAACCAGGGGCGTCATGCACTCATTTTTTTTGAGGGGGCACCATAGACTGGGGGCACGAGTGATGGTGGGGGGGGGGGGGGT
>NW_015625577.1:519414-520851 GCF_001515625.1 Sinocyclocheilus rhinocerous
GTTTGTTTCATCATGCTTGTCATGTGATGATGTGACACACAGCAGCCATATATAGCCTAAGTATAACTTATATAGGTTTATGTTTGTTTTTTGTTTTTTTTTTCGAAATATTCCCAAACGTGTTAATCGATTCTCAAACAATGTGTAAGTAAATGCATTTTGCACCTTTATAGATTTGTTGATCTATGATGGGCGATGAAAACCCGTCTTTTTACTTAAGTACCAGATATGGGTGTCATGCCATAAAATATTTTTAATATGACTGACTTTGTATTTAATGTGAATTTAATAAAAACATTGTAATTTACTAATTATAACACTTTCATTGTACAGAAAGAAAGCAAAGAACATTTTCAAGCACTCTCAAAAACTCTCATTATGATCACTGAAGCTGTTTACACTGTGAAATGAATATCCTACTTACATTGTAAGCACATCTGCACTTTGTTGTTTCTGATGAGAGAATTCGTCAGAGAGCAGAATTCCTTCAGCAAGCGAGTGAACAAAACGCCTATGTCAGCGATGACTCATCTGAACGCCACTGATTGGTCATTGCATTCATAAGCTCGACAGAATCGTGTGTGATTGGTTACAATGTGCAGCGCTGTAAAAACGCGTCTGTCTCTGGCTCAGAGCCAGCCAGCGAAAGCAGATTTGAATTTAGCAGCTGATGCTGTGCCGCACTGCACGTTCTAATCACGCTGGTGTGATTGTATGAAATATAAAAAATATTATTCAGCTTTTTTTGTCTTTTGGAAGCTGCATTCAAAATCCACTTGGCTCAAAAATCTGAGGGGGCAAGTGCCACTCACTTTGAATGGGCATGACGCCTCTGACCTTAATGTAGTATAGTGGACGCGACAAAGCGACCATTGCAAATAATTTTAACTTTGTGTCAGTACATCATAAATAGAACGAGGCAGCAGATACTGTCGGGAATTTGGTGCATTCCCTTCAAAAACTAAAGTAATCCACTGCGTCTTCAGCGGCTCAAATGTCGGGAGTAAATGACAATTGCTTTGTTCATTATTACATCCAACAAAACACCCCAATCGCTTAGAAGAATCCAATCGCGTCGAAACAATGGCGGACTGATGACAGCTCACTCAGGGCTTGTCTGATAAAACGGCAGTGTTCATCAACAGTCATGGGAGGGGCCTGTGCAAAGTTACATCACTTTGCCAAGAATCTGTGAATGGCTTGATCTGAGAAAGTGCTTATGATTAGTGTTGTCAAAAGACCCGGTACTTCGGTACCAAGTCGGTACTAAAAAAAATGAAAACGTTACGGTACCAGGTTTTTTTAAGTACCGGTGGAATATTTGTGTTTCCCATACATTGATTTATTTGTGGCGGACTCACCACCACAAATAGATTTTCCAAAAGGCTTTGACTTCGTTGAATAAACATGAGCACTGCACGTGTCAAAGTCGAAACC